>NC_050576.1:255644827-255877327 GCF_011100635.1 Trichosurus vulpecula | reverse complement strand
ACTCTAATCTTGGATTCTTTAGCAATCTTGTTCCAACTAATCAAATGAAATGATAATTTTCTTCTCCCATAAATTCCCTTATTATTTAATCTGCCTTATTAAAGGTCTTTAAAAAAAAGATAATAGAGAATACAAAATGGTCACTGACTGAAAGGAGTTCACATTTTATCAAGGAAGGTGATTCAGATTTATCACTAAGGGGGCAGCTAGATGGCGCAGTGAGTAGAGCACTGGCCCTGGAGTCAGGAGGACCTGAGTTCAAATCCGGCCTCAGACACTTGACACATGTACTAGCTGTGTGACCTTGGGCAAGTCACTTAACCCCAATTGCCTTGCCTTCCCCCGTCAAAAAAAAAAAACAAAAAAAAATAGATTTATCACTAAGTGCCTATAAAGTTTCAGTCACTGTGCTATGTGTTGGTGATTTTAAAATATCTCATCAATTAAGCAAGAGGCATTTTGGGGAGGGGAGGGGAAGGGATGTGGACAGACATTATGTAAAAGAAGATGCTTGGTAGTTTACCTGTCAGATTTATGGAGAACTGAAGAATTTATGACCAAACAAGAGATAGAGCATATTATGAAATATCCAAAATGGATCATTTTGATTACACTACATTGAACAGTTTTTGCACAAACGAAACCAATGCAACCAAGATTGGGAGAAAAGAAGAAAAGTGGGAAAGAATTTTTACAACCAGTGTCTCTGATAAAAGTCTCATTTCTAAAACATGTAGAGAACTGAGTCAAATTTATAAGAATACAAGTCATTCCCCAATTGATAAATGGTTAAAGGATATGAACAAGTAGTTTTCAGATGAAGAAATTAAAGCTATCTATAGTCATATGAAAAAATGCTCTAAATCTACCACATCATAACTATCAGATTGGCTAGCATGACAAAACAGGAAAATGATAAATGTTGGAGATGTGGGGAAATCAGAACACTAATTCATTGTTGGTGGAGTTGTGAACTGATCCAACCATTCTGGAGAACAATTTGGAACTATGCCCAATGGGCTATAAAATTGTGCATACCCTTGACCCAGCAATACCACTTCTAAGACTGTAGCCCAAAGAGATCACAGAAATGGGGAAAGGACCCACATGTGCAAAAATATTTATAACACTGCTTTTTGTGATGGTCAAGAACTGGAAATTGAGGGGATGCCCATCAATTGAGGAATGGCTGAACAAGTTGTGGTATAGGAATGTAATGAAATACTATTGTGCTATAAGAAATGATGAACAGCTGGACTTCAGAAAAACCTGGACTGATTTATATGAACTGATGTGAGTGAAGTGAGCAGAACCAGGAGAACATTGTACACAGTAACAGCATAATGTACAATGACTGGCTTTGATAGAGTTAGCTCTTCTCAGCAATGCAAGGTTTAAGACAACTCCAAAGGACTCGTGATGGAGGGAGCTATCTACATCCAGAGAAAGAACTACGGAGTCTGAATGCAGATGCAAGCAGACTATTTGCTCTCCCTCTTTTTTGTTTTCTTTTTTCTTCTCATGATTCACCCCATTGGTTCTAATTTTTCTTTATAACATGACTGATGTGAAATGTTTAATATAAATGGATACGTATATCAGATTGCCACTGTCTTGGGGAGGGGGGAGGGGAAGGAGCCAGAGAAAGTTTAAAACTCAAAAGCTTGTGGAACTGAATGTTGAAAACTGAAAATAAATAAATTAATTAATTAAAAAAAGAAGAAGATTCTTGGGCTAAGCTTCGAAAGAAACAGGATTTGATAAATGAGAATTGAAAGCATTTGGGGCATGGGGGACAGCAAGTGAAACAACTTACTACATATTACTACTATCTACCTACCTACCTACCTATTTATCTATCAACAAGCATTTATGAAGTGCTTACCACATGCTGGGTCCTAGGGATACAAAGAAAGGCAGAGTTCATCAAAATCTGACCTTGAAACCCAAGTCTTCTGCATTCAAGCGCAGTGCTCTTTCCCTTGCCCCATGTTGCCCAGAGGTGACCTAGATGGATTGACACATTATACACTTAACCTCTAATGTCACTTTGAGGCCTAAAATGCTACGACTCTGCTTTGGGAGATAGACCATTCCATTGTTGGGAGTTGCTGAGATTGAGCCTAAATCTCCCTCCCTAACATTTCCACTCAAGAGTCTTCATCTCCCTGTCTTAGAATCCATAATTCCCTTCATGACTCAGTTCATGCTCATTAGAACGTAAGCTTCTTGAGAGCAGGGATCGTGTTTTTGCTTTTCCTTTATCTCTAGCACTTAGCACAATCCTTGGCCCAGGCTGACCTACATTAAACTTTTCTTGACTTCTCAGCTCCTATTTCCTTTCCCCTAAGTTATCTGGCATTTATTTTGATTTTATCTATGTATGTACATGTTTTCTCCTCTGATAGAATGTAAGCTTCATGTGGGCAGGGGTTCTTTCATTTTGGTCCTTGTGTTTCTGGTGCCCACCACCAGATAGGTGATAATAAATGCTTGGGGACTGATTGCTTGAATTGGTGCTAGATCTCTGCTCTAGACCTATGCTACTTTATTCCTTTGCAGCCATAGGAAATAACTGACATTTCAATAGTTCTTTGAGGTTTGCGATGTATGTGCATCTCATTTCAGCTTCACAATAACCCTGTGAAGGAGATTTTCTTATTATCCCATTTTACAGATGCAGAAACTGAGGTTCAGATCTAGTCTCCCCCTTCCCCTCACACCTTTCTTCTGAGATTACCTCTCATTGTCATAGTATGCATCTTATAGGTGCATAGTTGTTTGCATGCTTTCTCTCTCATTGGCACGGGAGCCTCTTGAGGGCAAAGACTGTTTTTTTTTTCCTTTTTGGGTTCCCCAATGCTTAGAACAGTGCCAGAGCACTTGTTTGTTGACTGACTTAAGTGTCTTGACCATGGTTACATAGCTGAAGAGTGTCTGAGGCAGTATTTGAACCCAAGTCTTCTTGCCTCAAAAATTCTATGTATGAGGAGAAGGAGAAGACACTACAATTGTGCTGCAACAAGCCCTAGTCTGAACCAGTAGCAAGTCAATAAGAAAGCTAGAAAAAGCCTTTGCATTTCTACAAAATTTCTTCTCTTTTCCTCCTTCTAGAAAAAGATTCATTTTAGTTCTATGT
Organism: Trichosurus vulpecula; assembly: GCF_011100635.1. Lineage (NCBI taxonomy): Eukaryota > Metazoa > Chordata > Mammalia > Diprotodontia > Phalangeridae > Trichosurus > Trichosurus vulpecula. The sequence continues at coordinate 255,874,188 of NC_050576.1, read as the reverse complement.
TGAGTGAGGGGTGCTGAACGGTTTCCAAACCTCTCTCCTATCAGGACCATAGAATTTTTGAGTGGGAAATGATCTTAAACCCATTGTTCCCATCTGCCCTTGTGCCCTCTCCCGCAGCATAGTCTCCATTGGCTGGACAAAGCTCAGGAAAGGTGGGGGAGAGCTAGAATGGGCCTCAGAGGCTAATCCAATCCAACCTCACTCATTTTGCAGATGAAAAATCTGAGCAACTTGCTCCAAATCACACAGCAACAGAAGGGAGATCTGAACAAAGGTCCCCTAACCCCAGATCCTTTCCCTTCCTAGCTGTGCTTCTGACTTTTTCCAGGCTTCAACTCTGTGTCTCCTCTGTCTGGAAAAACCCTCTAATATAGTGATCCCCTTCTCCCATCTCCCAGTTCTTGTTGGGGCCTCCCTTTTGTGGAGGTTGTTCAGCTGGCCAACCTTCATTTCCTTCCAGTTTCTCCTTCTGACTTTTTCTGGATTTCAACACCATACTCTCCAAATGGATACCTTTCTCCCTGCTCCAACCGCCAGCCACCCAACTCCCTTTTGTGTGTTGTCTTCCCCCAATAGATTGTAAGCTCCTTGAGGGCAGGGACTGTCTTTTTTGCTGGTATTTGTATTCCCAGCACTTAGCACAGTGCCTGGCACATAGAAGGCACTTAATAAAGGCTTATTTTCTTGCCAACATTACTCTTCCCCAGGATCTGATATCAATTGAGTGCTTTGGTCAAATAACTTTCTCCAGTGTCATCTTGGTGGATCTTTACAGCCACCCTGGAGGCAGGTATCTCCAGCATTTTATAGATAAGGAAGCTGGGATTAAGATGAAGTCAACTGACTTGCCTGTATTTACAAAACCAGCTAGTGGCCAAGCTGGGACCAGGGTCCTGGAGTTCCGGACCTTCTTTTCTCTTTCTACCACCCTTTGTTTGCTAATAATAACTAGCATTGACACAGTGAAGGCTTGTAAAGTGCTTTATATGTGTTGCTTTTTCTTATAGTTCTTTAAAAATAATACTAGGCTTGCTAGCTAACACTTGCTAGTGTTAAGGGAAGCTTTGGGCTATTTCAAGGTCTGCCCTTACAATCTGAGGATCCTTCCAGTATGATTTCATGTGCTCTTTCTGTTCCGATCAAACTGGCTTCTAAACTCCTTGTCAGTAGAGATTATTTTATTCACTGTATTTGCCTCCTCAGAGCCTTGCACAGTGCTGGTGCTAAGAGCCAGGCACTTAATAAATTCTTGTTGATTGATTGGATTACACTTAACATTCAATTTTCCACCTTCTTTCCTTTGCACAAATGCCCCCCTCCCCTGGTAGGAAGGCACTCCCTCTACAACTTCCCCTAAGACAATCCCTACCTTTCTTCAGAATCAGTCAGTAAACATTTTTAAGCACTTGCTATGAGTCAGAAAGACCTAGGCTCAAATGTGGTCTCAAACACTAGCTGTGTGAACCTGGGCAAGTCATTTAACCCTATTTGCCTCAGTTTCCTCACCCGTAAAATTAGCTGGAGAAGGAAATGGCAAACTACTCTAGTATCTTTACCGGGAAAACTGCAGATAAGGTCACAAAGAGTCGGACATGACTGAAATGACTCAACAACAACAATAATACAATGTACAAACAAGATACATATAAAATAAATTGGAAAAAATCAACAGAGAGAAGGCATTAAGTGTTAAGAGGACCAGGAAAGTCCTCTCATAAAATAATGGATTTTAGATTGGACTTGAAGAAAGCCAGAAGGCAGAGATAAGGAGGGAGATCACTCAGTCTCAGGTACCACCTCTACCGCTATGAGGCTTCTTGGACAGCTAGGTGTCAAAAATTGAAGTTAAGGAAAGACTTCAGTTGAAATCCTCTCTTAGACAGGCAGCTGTGGGATGCTAGGAAAGTCACTTCAATTCACAGCCTTAGTTTCCCTATCTGGTAATAATGGTAATTATCATGGTAGTAATAATCATAGCACCTACCTCACAGGGTTGCAGTGAGGTTTAAGTAAGATACTTACATAAAGCACTTTGCAAATCTTACAATGATATATAAATACAAGCTATTATTATTAGTACAACAGTATTCTCCCTCTAGAAATTATAGCCAAATTGCTCACATTCACGACATTGGTGTTTACAGAACACTTCCCCCCACAACTGCCCAGCGAGGAAGAGTAGTTATAATATTATCATGCCCTTTTCCCAAATGAGGAAATATAACTGTGAGAGGCTGAACAATTCTAAGGTCAGAACAGCTGGAGGCCAGAGGAGTCCCAAGCCCCATGGGCACTCATTCTCTGGAACTGTTCAGCTGAGGTCCAAGATGCTGGAGTTTACAGAATCTCTAACACTTAAGAGTTTAATGTACAAGTCTTCGAACGGTTGCCTGAAGGGCTGAGAGTTTCAGTGACTGGCCCACAGTCACATAGCTATTCTTTTCAGTGAACACGTCAATTTGTTAAGAGCTGGGTTAAGTGCTGAGCGTAAAGTGAAAATAATGCCTCCCATTTACATTCCTTAAAAATATATATTTTAGTAGTTCTCTGATTTTTAATGTTCTCTAAATTTCCCCTTGTAATCCACCTCCTCCTTCTTCCCAGAGAGCCCTTCTCATGACTGAATTCTTTAAAAGAAAATGAGGAAGAGAAACAAAAATTCAGAAAATCAACGAACACATGTGTTTTTAAAATCTAACATTACATGTGTTGTTCCACACTCGTGGACCATCCCTCCCTCTCCCATCTCTGCAAAGGAGTAGGGGGGGAGGTAGGTGTCTTCTCATATGGAGCCAAGCTTGTTCTTGACCGTTTTACATTGGTTTTCCTTTTTTCTTTCTTCTTCTTTTGGGTTTATTTGTTTTGGTTTTGGAACAGAAGGTAGTTCAGTGTGGAAGGACACTAGCAGTTGGGGTGGGACCAAAGCAGACCTCCTGTTGAAGGGAATACTTGAACAGATTGTCATGGAAGCCGGGGATTCTAGGCAGAAAAGGTGGGGGGCTACGGCTCTGGAACACTGCACAAATACTATAGATTTGGTTAATAGACTGGTTCCTTCTGCTGAACTGCATTTTTCCTTTTTTATATATTTCAATATAATTCAAAGTTTCAATACAATTTCAAAGATAGATCTTTGGGTGAGAAATGGTTGATTTCAAAAGTAAATATCAAGACAAAAAATGCCTGGTGGTTGATCCAATAACTTAATTAACTAATCAATTAATCAATTCAGTCATCATTGGTCCAGTATGAGGTGCTCAGAATACCGAGACAGAAACGGAACGGGCTGTTAGTGCTTGAGTGCAAATGAAAATGGCAGATTTTGAGGACTCCTTTCTTGAATGTTACCCAACTCTTCTCAGAACTGCAGCTCAGTGATGGCTACTGAGTCATTTTCTTGGCCCTCAGCCTTTGAAGAAATCCTTCTGGATTGCTTTTCCTCAGTAATGAGGATCAGTCCAGTCTGTTGATTGGAATATTGCCGGTCATCCCAGACTGGGAAGTCTAATTAGCCTGTGCAAAGTGGTCGCTTCCCGGGCTTCCTTCTAGGTCGAGCTCAAATCTCACCTTCTGCAGGAGGCCTCCCCCTTCTACCTCCTCTCCCTCCACCCCTCCCAGATAAGCTCTCAACTACTCTCTATGTATATATCTTGTATGTACATAGTTATTTACATCGGGTTTCCCCCATCAGAATGTGCGCTCCCGCAGGGCGGGAATTTGTGTTTTTGCCTTTTGGGGTAATTACTTCATAAACACTTGTTGACTGACTAACTGTGGAGCCGCCTCCGGGACCAGATCTGGCCCAGCCATGTTGGGGTCCCCTTCCTCATCTGTCTTTGCAGGGGCCATCTCTGCAGCTTGGACAACAATTTCCCCGTGCTTAGCAGAGTCTGTGCTTTCAAAGTGAGGAGGGTGGAGCGAGGGGAGGGAGCCTGGGATTGATTTAAGCTGCTGGCCAGCAACTCCCTCTGCTTCTCTAGTGACATGGGGAAAGCCTTTTCCCCGGTTCTGTTTGGGGTTATTGTTCGGAGGCAATCATCCATTGAAAATCCATCCCTTCAGCTCATTATATAGTCTTCATCGGAGGGGAGCAGGACTGTTTCCTGCAGCTCGATTTGGGTGCTAATTACCTGCTCGAACACCTTGTAAATACCCCAGTGAACTTGTCAAGGGGGAGAAAGCACCTTTGGGGGACCTGGCATGTCCTTTTAACTCAACAATCATTGCAGGAAAAGCAGCCCCAGGCTTGTTGAACCCCTTTCTCCCTCTGTGTGTCTCTGTCTGGCTATCAGTTTGTCTCTGTCTTGGTTTCTCTCTTACTTGCTGGGCTCCTCCCCAAACACCCCACCACCACCACACCCTACTCCCCCCATCCAGGCCCAGTGCCCGGGCCTGGCTGAATTGCAAAGGGATGTTTACGAAAAGCAATTTCCTCATTTGCAAAAAAGTTCCAGCCCAACCTTCTCCCTCCCTCCCAACCCCCCACCTGTTCTGCCCCCCTGCCTTCCCCTTCTCAAGCCAAGAGGCCTGCAAACCCAGGCTGGAGTCTTCTTTTGCAAATGCTCACCTGCTAGTTCATCCCGAAAGCATCTTTAAGTCAGTAAATAAGACTTTTACACAGACTTGCTCTCTCTCTCTCTCTCTCTCTCTCTCTCTCTCTCTCTCACACACACACACACACACACACACACACACATACATGTTATTTCTAGATTTTAAGATATGGATCTTTTTATCAAAAACAAAATTCTTCAACCACTAACATCCGATGGGAATGGGACATTTTTGAGAACATCCTCTCCCCTTACAAAAAATAAAAGTAATGTTTATTCTTGGGGGGAGCTGAACCATGCACAATTGATAAGAGTTCCGATTATCTCCACCTCCTTACATCTCAACACATTCCTTAAAATAAGCCCCAAGGATTATGGATAGGTAGGTGTCCTCTCAAAGAAAAATAGTCAAATCAATCTGGGGAGATGGGGGATGGGGGAGAGACAAAGAGGAGGAAGGAAGTTCGTGGGCTCACCAAAAGCAGACTTGTACCCTTGGTTACTCTGGACCCTTCCTGGTCTCAGAGCTCCATGACCAAGTGGCTCTGGGTGTAACGGAAAGAATGCTGGTTTTGGAATCATTTAGAATTCAGTTTTGAACTTGGGTTCAAATCCTGCCTCTGCCACTTGCTAGATGCTTGACCTTGGGTAAGTCAGTGAATTTTAAATAGTCTTCCAATTCTAACTTGAGGGCAAATCTGAACTCTTAGTAGATATGGGACTTTTCTCTGTAAAATAAAGGATCTAGAGTTATATTTTTGCCTCAGTTTTCTTATCTGTAAAAGGATCTGGAGAAGGAAATGGCAAACCACTCTAGTATCTTTGCCAAGAAAACTCCAAATAGGGTCACAAAGAGTCAGATATGATTGAAATGACCCAACAACAATAACTCAATGGACAAACAAGTTATATACAAAATAAATTTGAAAAAAAAATCAACAGAGAGAAGGCAGTAGCATTAAGGGAATTAGGAAGGGCCTCTCATAGAATATGGGATTTTAGATTAGACTTAAAGGAAGCCAGAAGGCAGAGATGAGGAAGGTGATCAGTCAGTCTCAGGTACCACCTCCTCCACTATGAGGCCTCTTGGGCAGATGGGTGGTGCACTTGGAGTTGAGGAAAGTCAGCATTTGAAACCCTTTCTCAGATACCAGCTGTGCCACTTCAATTCACAGCCTCAGTTTCCATATCTGTAAAATAGTCACAATAATCATGGCACTTACTTCACAGGATGGCAGTGAGGCTCAATTGAGATGATTTATGTAAAGGACTTGGCAAATCTTAAAGTGACATTTGTACATGTCCACTATTAGTGAATCCGGGAACTCCTTCTCTAGATGACTTCTGGTGGTTCTTTCCAGCTCCACATCTGTGACAGCAGCAGCATTAAGAAAGGACTGACTAATCGTAGGATTGAAGGGCATAAGTCAAAAATGACTCAGACTCCAAGCCTGGACCACCTGGAAGATGGCAGTGACGTTGACTAAACCTCAGAAGTAGGAGACATGTGGAAGCGCAGAAAACAGAGAAATAAGATATTATTTGTTGCCTCATAAGGACGTATACCACAGATGATGGATGTGTTGCTGGAAGGGACCTATAGCTCAGTAGACTCTTTTGAAAGGGCCCCTCCCTGAAAGCTGAGGAGTCCCCACTGCAGGACGCTTTTAGAGCCTTATTTCCACAGAACAAAATAAAATAAAGCGTGAACATCTGTTAGATTGAGACTCTGGAAAAACTTTTATTGAGTGAGTTCCTGTTATGAGTAAGGCACCATACTTGGAAAGAAAAATGAAGAGGTAAGAGACAACACAAGGCACTATGGGATGGCAGTATAATACTGGAATATGTTTACTTTTTTTTTCAGAATACTTTCCTATTTCTTGACTATAAGGGCTCAAGAAGCTGGGAGATAACTGTTTTTCTTGGTCTAGGATGCAAACATAGTTAACTATCATTCCTCCCCTGTTGTTAGCCTTCATTTTTCTTTTTGTATTTCATCTCATTTCATCTCATTACTCTATTAGGAGGGGCAGGGTTGCTTAACGGGGCAGTCTCAGAATCCAGAAGACCTGAGTTCAGAATTTGTCTTTGATAGCTTTTCTCCAGTTTGACTCTTAGAGAATCACTTAAGTCCTCTTTGCCCCCAGGCTCTAAATTCCAGATGCGTAGCTCCTCTGCTTTGGTAGATCTGTCTTCTTTATAAAAGAGTTATCTATTCAAATGTAATGAAAAGAAAAGAAATATGGATGGAAAAGAGGGGAGACTGGAGTCTAGGGGAAAACCCCATAACCTTGCAATAGTCCTGGCTAGTGGAAAAGAACTGGACTAAAGTGGTTGTGGTGTGAGACAAAAGGAGAGAAGGGATATGAGAGAGATTTAGAGGAATAAGATAGACAAGATGAGGTCCTTGATGGTATTTGAGGGGTTAGAATGTATGAAAAATGGGGTGTTACTCTGAGATTTCCAACAGGGGTATCTGGAAGGATGGCAGTGCCCTTGACAAAAAGAGAAATTTAGGAAGAATGGTGAGTTTCTTGGAAAGACAATGAAGTTCTTTTCAGCCATGTTGAGTTGGAGATGATTGTGAGACATCCAGGTGGAGATACCTATCAGAAGCCTATCAGTGGAGATGTTGGAATGAAGTGAAATGAGAGCTAGCTCTCTAGATGGAGGAGTCAGTGTGTATAGATAGAGATGCTAACTGCACCAGTGGAAACTGGTGAGGAGAGAGAAACAGAGACAGAGACAGAGAGAATCAAAGCCCACTAGGATACGGGTCATGGAGAGAGGACTGGACTTCAGTGGTAACCCAAATCTAAAAACTTAAGTTAATTGCTGAGTCTAAAAAATTCTTGCTGTATAACTTTGGCAAGTCATTTGACTTTCGGTATCATCAGTTCCTCTATTTGAAAAATGGGTATAATATTTGCATGCAGTTGTATTCTCACACAGGGGTGGTATCAGGATGCCAGTGGAAGAAGCTGTTCCATCAAATGGGTGCTTCCCCAAAAGTTCCATCAGCAGCAATAGGGACCTGGGGAAATGTCATAGGGTCATAGGTTTAGAGTTTGATGGGGTGTTAGAGGACATTAAGTCCAATCTCCTCCATTTTGCATATGAGAAAAGTGAGGCCCAGGAAAATCAGGTGATCTACCCAGGGTCATACACGTAGTTAGTGTAAAAAGTCAGGTTTGAATCCAAGTCTTTTCCACTCTCCACTATGCCACAATGCCTCAGTGACTTCCTCCCTACTCCCTTTGCCTGAGGTCATTGCTTGCAGGGAAGGAAAAGGAAATGTTTCTAAAAGGCAATTCTAGTAATATCTGTTTCCATAATCTAAAGAAAACTGTTCAATTCTCCACATTGTTTTCCTTTACTGGAGGTGACAACTTATTTCTAAATAGAGATTGAACCCTGTTCTTCCACTTTTTGCAGCTTAATGAGTCTCCCTGGCTTCCAATCACTTCTCCTGGGGGATGAACAGGGAGGAGGATGTCTTCTAGAGATTTCACATTCCTGCCAACTCTCAAGTGAGTGCAGCGACTGTCTCCCAAGTCTCAGGTGAGAGAGAAGAAGCATGGCAGAATGGGGATTGGAAGAAACATGGGGTCAGGGAGATCAGGCACTTAGTGGGACCCTCCTAAGTCACCAGACCTCTCCGAGCCTGTTTCTTTATTTGGATTCGGGGATCATAAACAAAAACAAAACAAAACAAAAACAAACAAACTCATGGTCTTTGAAAGGAGATCATCAGCCTCAGGAGAAGAAGGCTGACAATCACTTTATAAAGACTATGGGTGTTGTTGTTTTACAGGAAGCTAGGGGGTCCAATGTGATGGGTCCTGGAGTTAGGAAGACCTGAGTTCAAATCCGGCTTCGACACTTAATTGCAGTATGATCTTGGTCTCTGCCTGGTGTGTAAAAGGGCATAATAGTAGCACCTACCTCGAAGGGTTGCTGTGAGGACCGAATGAAATAATATTTGTAAATCCCTTAGCATAGTGCCTGGCACATGGTAAGAACTCTATAAATGTGAGCTATTATTACTATTACCCACCTCCCAGGTTTGTTGAGAGAATAAAATGAGATAATATTTGCAAAACACTTTGCAAACCTTAAAGTGTTATATGAATTCTACCTATTATTGTGCATTGGGAAGGCTTTATAATACAATGAAATCTTTGCAGGGGAGCAGTTAAAGAAGCTCCTTGTCAATAAAGAATTATTTTGCTATTTGGATGCTGTGCAGGGCATCTTCCCAGAGGCTTGCAAACACCTTAGATGAGGATATGTCTTCTTGATTCAGATTTTATTTGAATGCACTTAGCACAGTGCCTGGCACATAGTAGACACAATTGTTATACTCGGTGGTGGATTGATTGATTGAGGCAAAGAATTTGTTACAATCATATGCCTGGGAGATGCTTTGTTTGAGGAGAACCTTTAAGGCTACATTTTGTTCTACCAAGTTAAATGCCTTTTTGAAGAAAACAAACAACTGACCCAGTGAGGATTTATATTCTCTATAACTCTCAGTCAATTGTACAACTGTAAAGATGTGGTCTGTTGCAGAAAATCATCTGTGAAAACCTTCCTGTTCCCATTTTATTTTTTCATCCAGGATATCCTTGATGGGTACCTGGACAATGCTATTAAAATGATAGAGAAATGAGAAAGGGTACATATGGGCAGATAACTGATAGTATCTTCTCAGCCCTCTTCTTTTTGAGGGGGGGACACTAGTACCCTTCTTTGTTGTGGCAGGGGAAAGCTGCTCCTTCTGTGTGCTTGACCAAAGAATGGTTTGACCATCAGGAAAGGTTTTCCTCTTCGAAAAGAAAGACTGTCTGGAAGGACACACATGGAGGAGTGAGGAGGGGGAAACAGACTTCCATGGATCTACCTTGGCAGTCACTGGGGTGACAGATGTTAAAATCATATCACCCTCTCATATATGCTCAGAAGTGAGATATAGAGAACCAAAAACTTTAGGTTCAAATTCCACTTCTAACATATATTGGTTCTGTGACTCCTGAACAATAATAGACTTAATATCTCAGTATCCCTGGCAACTCTGTAAAAGTACAGATTGAAAGAAAGTACCTGTTCTTGTTAGAGGCAATTTCCTCTTCTCTATCATTCTATATCATCTATATTGTTCCCTATATCAGTGAAGTCTGAGGTCCAGTCCCAATTCCTTTTCCTAATACTCCTCTTACTATTTTCTATATATTTAGAATCTTCCCCTCTTAGAAGTATCTCAAAAAATAATCCCAGAATATCTTTAAAATTGTACTGTCTTGTGCGCAGATCTCTTCTCTTGAAAGAAATTGCTCTCAGAACCTTCATCTCCTAAAGTCACTATTGTATGTCCCAGAAAGTATAGAGAAAGTAGAATCCAAAGGCATTAGCTGCACCATTGTCACAGATGAGAACAGATCACTATAGAAATACTAGCAGATCTGTTCAGTTTAACATCAATTTGTTATCCTCTTTCCAGTGCCTTACTAGAGGTTTCAAGGTGATCTGGCTAAGTAAGGTCAAATACCAAGCTCTCTGCTGGATTATCTCTCCCCTGCCCCCACCCTCCATCCTCAGAATTGATTTTCTCTGTAATAATAACAATCTTCTGTGATGCTCTAAAATGGTTTGCAAATAAATCCATATTAGCCCTAGGTACCATTTGTTGGGTATGATGTATTGAGCATTCTTGTTGAAGCAGGTGATAGACTATTAAGCTAGATTGATTCTCACATATCAGATACCAGAAGTTCTTTTTGTTGTTGTTGTTGTTTTGTTTTGGGGGAGGCAATGGAGTTAAGTGACTTGCCCAGGGTAACACAGCTAGTAAGTGTCTGAGGCAGAATTAGAACTCAGATCCTCCTGACTCCAAGGCCAGTATTCTATCTAGTATCCCACCTAGCTGCCTCCTGCCCCCTCCCCGCAAGTTCTTTCAACTATATTTAAACCTTGGTAAGACCTGCCAGATCTTGTGTTTAATTGGTCCTGCCTTTGGAAGCCCTGGGCCACCTCAGTCCCAAAATGGAGTAACAAAGAGAGACTTTGGGGGAGATGTGTAGTGAATTAGAGGAAGCATGGTATAGTTATCTGATCCCATCAGGCTTTTGAACTTGCCAAACACTTAGTAATGATTCTTAACCCTTATAAGCCCTCCACCCTCCCAGGAACTAGGAAGAGAGTAAGCCCCATCATTTCTGTTTCATGGATATGGAAACTGAGGCATAATAAGGCCTTGCCTGGGGCTTTCCAGCCCAGGAGCACCAGAGGCAATTAGTTTAAGCAAGAGCCTCTGACTCTTTATTCTGCAAGTCCTAAAAAGACTAGGCTTTTCTAAGAAGCCCATTTTAAAATGATTTAATTTTTTTAAGAAGAAATTCATAGTATATCTTCACATTAACAAAGACAATAGAGGAAAAATCACTTTTAGGTATGTTTACTGGGCTTCTGGGTCACTGTGCCATTGAGTAATAGATATGGTGAGAGGAAAAAAAACAAAAAATGTCTTCTGTGAAAGAGGGTAATGGCTTCAAAAACATATTGGAGAAAACAGATTAGAAACTTTTTTTTAATTTAGAAACTATTTAAAATTTGAAAAATCTGCTTCTTAGAGAGATTTTTAAGCATCCCCTGGTTCCTCAACAAATTTAAAATTTATACTCCATATATGCTACAGTCTAATGTTTATTTAAATAGCACAGCCCACTAAAAGGATGTAATATATATTTACCGTCAGGGCTATGAACTCCTTTTCAGCTGCATTGTTCTGTGGAAAAACAACAATGTAGCGCAACTTATGGTTTGAATCAATGTCACTGACAAATTGTGAAGCTTGAAAAGCAGCAGAGGCCAACTCAAAAGCCAGAAGAGCATGAGAAGGAAGCGTTTGAGGGGAATCATGGACAATTCAGGCGGGTGGAAATGCTGGGAGCTCCAGAACTCAGAAGGACTCTGTTGGAAGCGATGCACCAAGGGTCCTGGTCATTCCATGTCAATCAGGCAAACAAACAAACAACCTCCCCCACACCCCCCAGCTGGGAGGGGAGGGAGCCGGTGGGCACATGACACATGCAGATGGTACTCTCTGAAAGGGGCTTTTGCTTGGGAAACACCTGCAGGAATTCCAAAACCAGTGGAATGCGTTCCAGTTGGCCACCGACAATCCCCCAACTGCCCCACATTTGGATCCCCTACTTGGTAAAGGAAACCCAAAACATGCAAAAAAAATTGGTAAAAAAATCACCTGGCTTTTAGAATCAATATTCCATCTCAGTAGCTGGGGGAGAGAGAGAGACAGAGAGACAGAGAGACAGACAGAGACAGAGCCTGAAAGAGAGGCAGAGACAGACAGACACTGACACAGAGACAGACACAGAGACACAGAGAGTGACACACACAGAGAAGCAGAGATAGAGAGGGAGAGTGAAAGAGAAAGAAAGAGGAGAGAGAGAGAGAGAGAGTCGGTGCAGGGGGTGCAGGGAAGGGAGACAGACACAGAGAGACAGGGGAAAGAGGAGAGAGGAGAGGAAACAAGATAAAGAAGAGACAGGAGGAGAGGGAAGACAGACACAGAAAGACACACACACGGAGGCACACAGGCACACCGACCAGGATGGGATTTCTTTACACCATCTTAGAGAATGAAAAAGGAAGTTTATTAAAGAACTGATAGCATTTTTTTAAAAATCACATTAAATGGTTTCAAGCAAATGAATAATTGGCATTTTTGTAGCGCTTTAAATTGTGCAAAGTCCTTTGAATAATTATCTGATTTGAACCTCAACACTCCCTGTGAGGAAGACATTGCAAATGTCATCACCATTTTTCAGATTAGGAAACTGAGTCTCAGCAAGGAAAAGCAACTTTCTTATGAAGGAACAGCTAGTGAATTTCAGAGGCAAGAATTAAGTTTAGGTTCTTCTGACTCCCTCTCCAATTCACTTGCGTGTCATGGCATCACCTCCCTGATGTCATGGTCTTCTTCAAGAAAGGACAAACAACAATAATAACCCTTACTGACTCCAGGGCCAGTCCTCTATGTAGCTCTCTGTCACTTGCTCCCCGCCCCCAACCCCATCCTCTACTTTTCCACCCTCTCAAGACCAGTGCTGTACAAATAAAACTTTAGCTCACCCTGCGTTGGAATTGAAATGGTTTCTCCTAACACTATGCCTCGGGGATCTTGTATCAATGAAACTGATATGGACACTGTTTTTGTATCCCCAGTGCCCAGCTCGGTGCCTGGCACGTAAGGTAGGGAGTTAAAAAATTCTATTGGAATGGATAAATATGTGTTCATGTTGTTGTCTTCCTGTAAGAAGACTATAAACTCCCGGAAGGCAGGGTCTCTCCGGTTTTTTGTCCGCGTTGCCCCGGTGCCGAAGTAGTTTTGGGCACACAGCAGGTTCTTTAATGAACTTGTTTCAAAAGAAATTGTCGAACTGGAATTGCCTCGCCAGATGAGTGTCTGGCTTGCTCTCCGTGAGCTATTCTATAAAGTTGCGATTTCCCCCCCTGCTATATGACAGAAAAAGTTTCCTCGGTCTTTTTCTATTTCCTTGAAGCAGCCCCCTCCCCCAAAATTCTCTTTGCTACTCATTTGAATTTGTTGTTGCCGGAAAAGAAGATATTAGCAAGGAGATTAAATTCATGAACGATGGAAAACAGCCCCCAGGGCCTCTCCCAGGACCTAGGGAAGGTGGTACCATCCCCCTGGAATCGCTCCGCCGAAACCACGTTAACGCAAACTCAGATCTCTGGTGTTTTAAAAAAAAAAAGTTAATTAGCAGGGATAAAAGGCCAGCATGCTGCAGTGCCAAGGGCTGCCGTGGTTGCAGCTTATTTCCTCCTTTCTCTTGTTAGGTCAGAGTATGTGCAACTTTTCTTTGGGGGATGGGGAGTGGGCAGGGAAGAAGGGGGTTCAAAGGAGCAGAGTCTTGCGCCTCAGAGCCCCACTCTAAATATATCGAGGGCGGCACTGGGGGAGAAGGAAGGATGGCACCGAGCAGGGCTGCCCAGCAGCAAATTAGAAAGTTTTGGCTCCTAAGAATGGGTTGTGTTGTTTGGGCCTGGATTCTGCAGCTGCCTCTCTCCCTCTCTCTTTTTGGTGGTTTATTACACACAAACTCCTAATGAATGGGAGCTGCTGTCCTACAGTACACCACCCTTACAGGACTTATCTCTAGGCCTACCACAGATTTGACTGATCAACAGCAGGGCACCACCATCATAATTCTTCCTAGAAACAGGAGGATAAAAAGGGGTTTGTTGGAGGTTGGCTGGGTCTGCCCAGAATCCTGCCTGCGGGGCCTGCCGATGTCATCACTAGCTGCTCCGCTCTCTGGCCTAATAAGGTACAGAAACAATGATTGTTCACTTGTTGGAGGAGCCGCAAAGACCAGAGCAGTGCAAAGTGCAGGCAGCGGGGCACCCATCCAAGTGAGATTAAGGCCACAAATGCAACTTTATAAGGCTGTCTGGGTGGCAGGAGGAGTATCTGCAGTGGAAAATCCAGTTTAAACATAATTTATGACTTGTCATTCATAATTAGGGGCGCTTGTCATTGTGAGGGAAAGTGTTGCATTGTGTCCAGCCGATTTCGATAAGTACTTCTATAAGCTCCTTATATGTTATCATAGCTCATGGGGAACGACCAAAAGATAGGAAAGCGCAGAGGAAACAGCAAAGTGAAAACTAGAGAGACTTGGGACTAGCCAAGAAATGTGGCAATCGGGAAAAAGCAGCGAAGGGACTCTTTTCTGGGCTCCCAGGTCTGAGAGCTCGAGGCCCTTTCCCCCACTTTGAATCTTTTCTCTAAAGGGATTGCAGCATTGATGAAGCTCTGGCCACGCCTTCTGCCAAGTTCTCCCATCAGAAGTGCAGAAATTCGTGCATGTACATTCTTCTCAAAAAGCAGAATGCAGTGAAGCCCATTTGACAGAAGAGGAACAGAAGACGTCATCAGATCGCTAGAATTATACACCAGAAGGTGGTCGTCCTTTCTGGATTAACAGACAACAGATTGCCGTCCTATAAATATGAACCCAAACTAGCCTTGAGAATCTGGCTAATCAGGAGCTAAACCGTTATCAGACAGATGTTGCTCTCGATTGCTAGGACATAGCATTGATTAAAATAATAATAATAATAATAATAATGAAACAAACCAAAAAGAAAGAGGTTTTATTTTTTAAAATGCATAAAAATGAAGGATGAGGGGTTTTTTAAAGTGAATGTCACCACATTGCAAATTCATAATCTCAAATCTATACAGAATGAAAAGTTTTACAAAGTGGTGATCAAGCAGAAAAAAAATTAAAATAATAGGGGGAATAAGGTGAGGTCCATGCCATTTCTCCTTGTCCTCTCTGCTCCTGAAAGTGTCCTGAGGATGTTTTCACCGAGTCTGTGGATGAGCTTACATCTCAATAATTTCACTCAATGACAACAAGCAGTCATTTGCTATACCTTAGTAATGGTCTGTAGAACATTAAATATCAAATAATTGCAGGACAATGACTTATTTTCAGACCATTTCTATATACATTGCATCAAAAAGTATGAGAAAAATGAGGTAGCAATAAGAGTCACTTTAAAAGCTTTATTTTAAATAAAGAGACAAAGCGGTTTGCTAGAGGCTTGCCCTTTGGGTCAGAAAGACCTAGGTTCAAGTCCTCCCTCTTGCACCTACTAGCTGCATCATCATGGGCAAGTCACTGAAATTGGTCAACAAACAGAGCATCAAGAACCCTGCTAGTGGGGCAGCTAGGTGGCACAGTGAGTAGAGCACCGGCCCTGGGGTCAGGAGGACCCGAGTTCAAATTCAGCCTCAGACACTTGACACACTTACTAGCTGTGTGACCTTGCACAAGTCACTTAACCCCAATTGCCTTGCCCTCCCCCTCCCCCCAAAAAAACCCTAAAACAAGAACTCTGCTAGCTCAGTGCAGCCACTATTATCCCTATTTTATAGATAAAGAAACTGGAACTGAGGAGACTTAAGTGACTTGTCCAGGAGTCACACAGCTAATACATTACTGAAGTAGAATTTGAACCCAGATCTTCCTGGCAAAAGCTAGCAATAAAAAAAGTCAACAGAAAATGGTCTCCACTATACTTGGATTCTGTTTATCTCTGGAAAAATGGGGAGGGGGGGAGAGGGGGAAAGAGTTATTAAAAGGATATTAGCACAATGAACTTAAGCTTTTTGGAATCTGCTACAGTAGCCCTATGTCCAAGAGAGGGAAGAGTGTGCTTGGCTGAGGCTCCACAACATTCTAAATGGAGGTTTTGTTCCAAGACCACAATGACCTAAATTCATCATGGCGGACTTTTATGGGGATCCATAGTTAAATAGTGTCTAATTATCTTAATATTATTTAACAGAGTTTGATCAGTCTGTTAACCAATGCCACTCCATGTGGAAAGTCTCCAAGAAATGTGGTTTTTTCTTCAAAATTTGGGTTTCCCCCAGTTTTTGCACAGCTGACTTATTTTGTACTTCTCTCCTACTGAGTTGTATGTAGAATTTTAGACCAAAGAATCAGTACTGAAAATTATGCACTCATCGTTTTTTTTTACTCTCCCCTCAAAATAAAAAGAGCAGGTTACACAGTTGTGTCTCCTGTTTCCATAACATTTAAGATTCAGCTGAGCCTATGTTCCTGATATGTTCTAATCATTGCCAGCATTTCAATAAATAAAGGAATCTATGTTTGCGTTCACCAGTCCAGTCTTTTCTCCCTTTCCTTCCTACCCAGCGAAATTGTATGCAGCATACGACTTGCTCTTGCCTTCTATTTACTGGGAGGAACAGGTGACTTCGTGCCTATCAGTTTTCTCATCTGTAAAATACTCATAATGATTCTTTCTCTGGGCAAAATCTCCCAAGGGCTGCTGGTGCAATCAAATGAATGAAGGATAGGAAAATGCTTCGAGCACCACGCTGACCTGAGGTCTTAGGATCAGAGACTTTGGGAGTTGGGAGATGCCATGCACTGTCAATGGGAGAGAATGTGTAGTATCATCCTCTCCTTCATGTGACACAGGAGGGAACCAAGGCCTAGGGGAAGGGGTCCAATGGAAATATTGATGGAGTCAGAGGCCTTGGGTTAGAAACTTCGCTCTGCCTAGCTGGGGACAAGTCATTACCTCTCACTGGAACTCAATCTCTCTCTCAGAAAAATAAGGGTGTTAAAAAAATAAAATAAGGAATTGGACAAATAAAACGAAGGGGCTCAGAGGATCTCTATGACCCTTTCTACCTCTAAATCTATAGTTCTAAACCTGTGGGACATGCTTAAGGTTATGCTGGCAGTAAGTAGCAAAGTTGGTACCAGAGCACAGGTCCAATACTCTTTCCTGTGCCTCATGTACCTTTTCTCTCTGTGTGTGTCTCTCTCTGTGTCTGTATGTCTCTCTCATATATTTATCTCTATCCATCAACTACCTGTCTATCCATCTGAACTATAGCTATTCGAACTATCATCTATCTATCTAATCTATCATTTATCTATCCATCATCTTTTATGTCTCTCTCTATCCATCATCTCTCTTCTTCTCTCCTCATTCTCTCTTCTCTCTATCTCTCCATGCGTTGTCTCCCCCATAGAAGAGAAGCCAATAAGGTTTCACTTTTGTCCTACTGTCCTGAGTCCTTGGCACAATGTCTGGCTCTGAGCAGCTTCTCAATAAAGGTCTGTTGATTGCCTGGTTGGCTTTTTGGGCCATTGTACTGAATCTCTTTAAGCTCTATACCCAGTGGGGGGAAAGGAGGGGAGGGAAGTGCCAATTTCTCTCCCACCCACAGGTTTTCATATTCCAGGAAGGTTATGACTCACACTAATATATTTTGTAGTTTTCTTAGGGTCAGATTTTTCCCTTTTTGAGCTGCAAGAAAAGCCCAGCTGCAGGAATTATTAAAGGAATCCATTGTACTGTGAACTTAAGCCCCCTACAAGGCTAACACACTGACAAGCAAGTGGACCTTTGGCTGAAGAGACTCAAAGCCTATAGAGGATGGAGTCCTAATCACAATAATGACAACTCACACTTCTAAGAGCACTTTTAGATTTACAAACAGCTTAAGGATTATTACCCCCTTTCTACAGAGAAAGAAACTGAGGCAGATTAAGTGACTTGTCCAGGATCACATAACTAGTAAGCATCTGGGGCCATATTTGAACTCACATCTTCCTGACTCCGAGTCCATCCCTCTATCCACCTTACCACCTCACTGAGCGACCCATGTCAGTGAATTTGCGGGTCTAGTCTCTCTTCCCTACCCATAGAGCCCAGAACTTAATAACTGCTTGTCACAACAAGTAGCTACAAAACGCATGGCAATAATAACTTTTTTGATACTACTGTATGTTTGAAAAGTAAGTTCTGAAGAATCTGATCACTGGATCAAACAGATGCCATGTACAGCAACGCTTCCAAAATATTCTTACACATTTCTATGGAAATGGCACACAGCAGTGAAACAAGATTCCTTTGGGGCTGCTAAAGAGGTCATTTGCCTTTCTGTCCATGGTGAACTAAAATGAAAACCAATGATCAGTTTTAATTAATTCAAAATTTTGTGGGCACATAGGGAAAATTATTGTCCAAATCCATTTTCCATCTTATGTCCTTACCCCTTATATATTAGGGGATCATTTGATGAGCTGAGAACCTTTAGTCAGGGTACATATAGGTGGAATCTAGAAAACATTACTAGTTAGACTGGCTTTTTTTTTTTTTGACATCTACAGATCACAGAGTCCTTTTGAACTTCAGCCCATGATTTTAAAATTTAGATTTTGTGATATCTTCGGCTTTCACATCACAATCATTTCTGAAATACCTTCCTTACCACCTACCCCTCAGACTGACTCTCTCTGCTCTAAAAGAAATGTTCTTAGGGACCATCATTCTTCTTTAAATTACTTGGAGTTCCTCAGCCCATACTTTTCAAACAAGAGTACTGAAAAGTAACTCAGGCATTGGCAAGGGGGCAAGAAAATGGGAGGCGGGGAAACACTCTTGTTACTGACAGCTTTTAAATTTACACATGTTCAAGATAAGTAGGCTAGTAACTTACCCACACACTGCAAGATTCTAAACCATCAGGCAGCTATATTAATGAAATGGACTCCAGAAGGTGGGATGATTTAAACCTGAAACATCTCCACATCCAAGGGACCAGGCTGCAGTCCATTTCTCTGTTTCAATATGCACAATATCCTGGAGGAGAAGGATGGCAAATTGGTCATGCCCAAAACTTGCTCCTAAATATGTGCCTCCTCCCACAACCAAAAGAGCTGATTTTCTCAGTCCCAGAGGCTTAACCGGAGTCATGATGCTAAGAGCGTTTGTGGGGTCTGTCTGCTTGCCAGGACAATTAGGCAAGCTCTTCCACGTATGCAGAAATTAGAAGAGATGTTCATTTTAATTGTACTCAAGTAGGGAAATACAAAAATAAAGATTCACAGAAGGAAAGCAACCTGACCAAAGTACACAAATTCCAGCTCCAAGTCTATGATGTCCTTACTGATAATTAAAACCGTACAATCAGAAGCCAAAAGAAGACTACGGAGGGTATACCTGTTGAGGCAGGGATTTGCTAGTGTTGGAGGCCTAAACTTTCAAAAAAAAAAGTATCATTTTTTGAAATGTTGTAAATGTCTTTTGTTTTCATATCTTAGTTCTGGATGTATTCTCCAAGTTATCTTCCTATAACAAAGAAAAATTGTTGAGCAAAACCAACCGACATCAGGACCATGTGTGACCATGTATAAAACTTTCTAAATCCCTTTACCTCACCAAGGAAAGGAGGTCAAAATGCCCAAACTCTTTTACAAGGCCCAGTTTCTAAATGCTGAAATTGACTGCCTTAATAGAATATTAACTATGAGGTTCTGCTTTGCTTACCTAGAGGGTTGGGGAAGTTCTAGAGAGCTTTTTTCTTTAGATTCAGGGAAAGAGTTTAAGGCCAGTAGTTTTAGCCTCCAGAATTTTCTTTACATACCTTGAAAGTGGGAAAGAGGAAGTGGGTGGGTGAGCAGCTTATCCAAGCAAACGAAAAGTCTGACTGCTCCCGGCTTCCACCTCCACAGCCCCAGCCAGGCCATTTCAAGGGACCTTAAGAAACTCTGTAACTGCAAGCCATCATCATGCAAATAGTAGCTCTGATCTTAGAAGACCCTGGCTTTCTTTCCCAATACAATGGCTGTTCATGCATTTCTGCATAGGTCAGTGGCTATCGGGTCATCCAGTATCTGATGTTGAAAAGCCAGGTGTTTGCAGCTAAGATTGAGAAAGCCTGGCAGAGGAGTATTCTGGAGACCAAGACTTAGGCATTCCTGAGTAACTTTTTGTCACCTTTCTGCTAAGATGCGTGTTGGCAGGCTTAGCTTCCACATACCATTTTTCAGGATATTCTCTGCAAAGAAAGGAAGGGAAATAGAGTTGGGTCCATTTTACTTTTTGGAATCTGAAATTTTAGCAATAATTTCTTTGGAACATTTAAAAACTTCTCCCTTCATTGAAAAGTTGTGGAGGGACATGAGTCTAGACAATGAAAGTCATGAATGTGCATGGAATCTTTGCTAGGTATGGGGACTACCCCCTGTGACTTCATTGGATAAGGAACCTCTAGTGAGGCCACCAAGGCAGGCTGGTTACCTGCTCTGCAACTTAGAACTTCTCAGAAAGTTGCCTAGAGCACAGAAAATGTAAATAATATATGGGGGATCACCTATCTGGGGTATGTCTGAGGTGAAACTCCAACGCAAATCTCTTCAGCTGCTAGGCTGCTTCTTTATGTATTCAAACAATCTACTTCTCAAAATCATTGATATCCCTGAGAAATAATAACAGTTAACTAGGAAACCGCTTAAAGTGCTCCCCACTACAAACTAGTGAAGTAGCTACTATGGGTCTTATCCCCATTGCACAGATGACAAAACTGAGACTCAGAAACTAAATAATTGTCCAATGTCCGACAGCTGGGACAGCTGGGAAGTACTGGTGGAGGGATACAAATGCGAGTCTCTCCCAACTGAAAGTTTATCCCTCCCTGTTATGTAGATTTCCTAACATTCCCTTTTAATTAAAACCAAGGTGTCGCTTTGGCTTCCTCTAGACAACAATCTATAGAATAAGGGGTACCTTCCCTAACCCACAAACAGAAGCACCCACCCTATATGGAGCTGGTATTTTAAGCAGTGTCCAGAATACTCCTCAGTCTTAACAAGTAAGAAATGTCTAAAAAGTTGTCTTTCCCACATTCCCTATGAATTTCTGGAGGGGAGATATTGAAAGTGCCCCTTATTAATTCGGGCTAGAATTATTAATGCATCTGTTCAACATCACTATCTCCCCTGAACTAAGCTGTTGTCACCCTTAATTTTCGCTGTGAGCAAAATAAGGGAATCCGCCTCCTGTTATTCAAGGGCCAATTTATCCGGCCCACTGGAGAACAGGCTTTCTGAAGATGAGTTTTAGAATAAGGATTTCATGTGTGGCAAAGCCAAGCAAAGCAGCCTTCCCACCCAGAGTGAATGGGATAGTATATAACTGTCTCTGCCCCTCCTTTCACCAAGACCTATCCAGCAATCACAAGAGGAAAGAGCCCAGGACTCAGCCAACTCACCCTATAGTCAGACCCCTTTTGTTTCAGAGGGTAGGGAAAGCAGAATTTGGAGTCCAAAGACTTGGGTTTGAATATTAGCTCAGCCACTAACTTTTCTTCCTGTGTGAAATGAGGGCAATGGACTGAAGGATGATCCTGAAGGGCTGGTTTAGGATAAAGTGTCATCTGGTCAAATTCACAAGGTCCCCCAGGTTTAGCAAAAATACCCAGGATTTCCTTGGAGAAAGTATTCTCCAAGCTGTATAGGTTGCATTCTACAGCTAGCTAGAAAATAGGAAAGAAAAAAAAAAACAAAACTTTGTGTTACTTCTTTCAGAAAGATCAGAAAGGAATCCTTCCTCTGGCATCTTAAAAAAAATTACAATTTGCCAACTGAATTTCCTTGGAGCAAACTGGTCAAAGGGAACTACGCTGTTTTTCCCATAAAAAGAATAACATGGTGGGATGTTGTCTACGAGCTATCACATTCAAAAAGAAATAAGCTAACACAATTTGAGGATTTTTCATCCTCTTGCTTCATCCATCTCTGAACAGTCCCTGTATACTCCTACATCTGAAGAATTGGGGGGCGGGAGGAGGGTTGGCCCTGGCCCCTGCCTCTCTCCGTGCAGTTAGAATAGAATCTCTTCAGCTCTCATGTTTGTAACCAAATGTGGGCCTGCCTATTTGCTTGACAAAACAGCAAGGTGTTGGGACCGTGTAACTAGTCTAGCTTCATTCCAAAATGCTGTTGTTGTTTTTTTTTAAGTTCCTTATGTTTCCCGGTTGAAACAGAAGCCTCCAGTTTGACACATTCATTTGACCTGAGTGGCAAAAGGCTGAGACAAATTTTCTATTTTAATAATCAGCTGGCTTTTTGGAGCTCAGTAAGCATGTGTATATTCCCAGAATACAGGGATTCTGTTATAAGCCAAGCAGTTATACTCCATGTTTGTCCCCAAAGGCCTGTTGGGGGCCAGAGGGATGGTAGAGAGAGGAGGGAGGCTTTGTCCCTCCAACATTTCCATGATGGAGGAGAGAGGGATCCAGTGTCCAATATGGGCCTAATTCTTGGCACCAGTAATTTATTTTAACTTGAAAAGGATCTTGAAAATTGCTGTTAAATGTGCTTTTAATGAGCCCCCCCAGCCCTCACACCTACATCCTGGCTCCCCCAAACTGTTTGCCATGTCCCAATAACACTCACTGGAAAGCTGTCATTCTTGGCTAAATCCTTGCTTAGGTTAGATGCTATGCCTCCGTGAGACAGGGTCAGGAGGTCACCATCGATTTTGGAGGCCACCTGGAGAGCCCAAGCCGTGAACTGACTCAAAAAATTTATATCAGAGCTGGAATGGCCCACCTCCCAGGGTTAGCCCTCGCTTGACACTCCAACCGCAGGCTGGGGCCTGCCAGGCTGAGCGCAGAAAGAGGCCAGAGTTGTTGACCCTGCTAGCTGACCTCTTCAAACTTCAGGAGGATTTTTCTGGCAGTTACCACGGCGACTGGATACTCCAAGCTTATCCTTCTTACTGAAAAGGAAAATTAAAAAAAAAAAATCCAGAAAAAAAAAGTTAAAACCCACCTTGCAGAGATGCGAGATAAAGAATGAAAGTGTTTGAGTCCTCAGCTCTGCTTCAGTATGAGCTGATAGGCTGGGGCTCTTTGCTCACAAAAGCTGGTAATATTAAGCCCGCTCCCTTAACATACACCCCTGCCCCCAAAGGTTTGCACTTGCATAGTCTTCCAACAAAAAAAAGTTGGAATGGGGGGGGGGGGCGAGTGGGCTGAGCTTTCTGAGTTAGCATTTGACAGGGATGATAAACAACACCCCCAATGGGCTCTTAAAATATGGAGCATTTACTCCGACTTCCTGGATCTATTTGAATACTGTTATTATGGCTGATTTCTCACTCTTTTTTTTTTTAAGAAAAGCAAAAAAATAAAAATAAGAAACAACTTGAAAATATTCATCAATTTGCCATGCTCAAATTTAAAAATAAAAATGAACAAAATGGTTATTTTGCATTAGAAAAATGCCCTGGGTTTGTTTATTTGTTTTTCTCTTGTGGGAATAATATTTGGTTTGGTTTGTCTAAATTCTTGTCAAACAATAAAATTAAGAGTAAAAAATATGGGACTAGTTAGTATTAGTCTAGGTGTGGGCATTCATAGGTAATGACGCTGTAACTTCTGTTTCCCATTAAAGGTATTGGTGAAAATAATTTATGCAATACATGAGGATACTCAGGAATCAAAGAAGATCCTGACAAATAAAAATACATGTGCCCTTTATTTCTACAACAATGGACATTAAAGGAGGGGACCCTTTTCTTCCCCATGTACTGCCTGATAGAATCGTGTACTTTAAGTTCCTCCAAATAACGTTCAAGCCCAAATGGCAAACCATTGAACAAATTCTACTGAATCCTACTGTAAGTTGTTATGGGGGACAGCCTGAAATTAGAATTGTAAAAGCTGTCCATCTGGGGGTACCATGAAATCAGCTTTTTAATTGCTTGGAAGTCCAGGTACCCTGAAACTCAGGTTTCTTCAGATATTGCTATGTCCCCTCAAGCTTTTAAAGCAGAAAACTGGTTACTTTCCTGTGACTCTTTCTGGACAATTTTTTCCTTCTACTTTTCAGAACCCTGATTTTCTGGAAGGTTGCAAAGGCTTCTTCATCATCCCAAGATCTTGCAGGTCTCATAGCCTGGGTGTGGGAAAGAAAAAAAAAGAGAGAGGAACATTTGCATTTGAAAAGGCATTAGTTATATAACAAACTAAAGGGTCTTTAGTCCAAACATAACTTTTTCTACTCTACCAAAAGTCAAGAAAAAAAAATGACAGATGATAAAGATAGAGAAATTGATACTCAAGAAATATATATCTGTTGTAATTTTTGATGCTTTTTGATAGGACCAATGTCATTGCAGTCTTTTAGATGTAAGCATGCAATAACAATTATTTTTTTAAAAAAACCATGCATATGCATGTGCATAGTTTAAAGTGTTCCACTCCTACAACAGAAGAGATTGAAGTAAGTTTGGTTAATTAATATTGATTCTTTAAACATCCATCACGGGAATAATTTCTCCCTTGTAGGACTATCAGTGAAAATGTTTAAATTTATGTAAGTTGCAGAGAGAGGTAAATAGAATCAGTACAATATACAACCTAACAAACAATGACATAAATAGAGAGAACTTTGAAAGACAGCCAAATTCAGATTTATGGCAATGACTGAGAAATGATAGAACACACTTCCCTCTGCTTGGTTGACAGGTGGAAGACTACAGATCAGAATGTTGGCTACACACACTGGCAGGTACTATTGCTAAAATGTTTTTCTTGTCACAAGAGAGGGTTCAATATATTTGCGTAGGGGATGGGATAGGGTGGAACTAGACAGGGTTGGGGAGCAAGGGGGACCATATCCTGAAATGACAGTAAGAAACAAACAAAAGACATCAACAAAATGTATTTTTCTCAAAAAAGGCAGAAAGCAAAACTCAGAGTAGTTTTGTGCAGCTAATCAGTGTGTTCCAACAGCCCTCTACAAAAACACCTGTCTTTCAATCTGATAAGAGGGCCCATGATGTATTGGAGTGGGCAGCTAGGTTGGTGAGTCATCCCAACTATGGTGCCAGCTCATTCCCCAGTGATGATCACTGAATGCCCTTCCTAGCTGGGAAGGTCTGGCAGGCTTTCTGAAAGACCCCGAGGCTGGCAGAGCCAGGGAGTCACTATAGAGCAGGAAATGAGGTTCTGGGGGAGAGATGGGGGGAGAGATGAAGGAGTACTTAGAATGAGACAAACCAGGCCAGGGACCCCTGAGGTGCAAGTCTCTCATTGAGTGAGACGTTATTTCTGAGATGGATCTGGACAAAAAATGCTCATTACTAAGCAGTGGTTTATTTGTATTTAGAGGAACTATGGAAGTTCCCTTAAAGATGCTCCCTCTCTCTTAGTATCTCCTGGGCCAGACTGTCTGCCCTAAGCATCAGTGACATTTCCAGTGATTTATATAATCTTCCGCCAAATGGACTATGACATGTTCGGTATTTAATGTCAAAGCTCCCAGTCCTCTGTGGTCAATTCAAAAAATATAGAACAGATTTATAAACTGTGAATGAGAGAAAAAACCTTACAGCTTCTATAGTATGTGTCTCTGCAGATGAGGACAACAAAGCCCAGAGAGGATGAGGCACTTTTGGAAGTCTCACAGCTACAGCCAAGCAAGTCTAAGGCCAAGGTCTCAGCTTTTTCCTCCTGTGCCCCAATTGCTCCTCACTGAAATGAGGTGATGTGGAAGAGCAAGTAGGGACTGAAAGTAGATATCCAAGGTCCTCTGAAGCCAGGAGACACATTTTTCCCCCTAAAACCTGGTTTTCTGGAAAATTCATTTCCCCAGAAGGCAGAAGCTTTAGGAAATCAGTATACACAAAGGTTAGGATGCCAGGTAACATGGCAGTGAGATCTGGAGTATGAAAGCTGCTGAGAGGGGAAAAACAAAACAAACAGACAAAAAAAAAACCTCACTGCTTTAAGTTTTATCAGAACAAGAAGAGGTGGATTAATATCATTGCCCCAGTTAATTCTTTTTATTGGTTTGTTGTGGTTAATAAGCACTGATTGATTTTCTCCTAATCAGAACAGAGACTTCACTCTGCCAGGTTTGTAATTAAATACCGAGGAGAAGGGCATTCAGTGGGAGCCTAGTCCTTCTCAGCTTCCAGGGGTATGAAACAGAGTACATTCAACTCCATGCTTTGTAAGATAGGCCTGCTGCCAGTCTGGGAAGGGCTTATTCTAGCCTGACTTTGACACCATTCTAAATTAGTTCAGCCTTAACTTGTATCTGTCGGTAGGCATTCCATCAGAGAAGTCAGAAAATGAAGGGCCAGAGGAACGAGTCGCCATATCTAGGCAACCCTGTCCAGTCAGGCTTGGTACCTCAAACTGGACACCTGCAAGACACAGGGCTCCCATCCAAACAGGTGTGGGAGGGCTCTGCTTCTACTCAGCATTGCAATTGAACGAATATTTTATTTGTTGTGAAGCCTCCTTTTCTGCTCCCTAAATCCCAGGTATCTTTGACTGTGAGAAGCTGGGAAGGAGATGGAAAGGAATAAGGCTTAATTAAGGGTTTGGAGGCAAAGCAGTAAAGCAATGTATTTCCTAAGGGTTCTGAAGGGGACCAGGAGACTCTGGGCCTAAGGAGGGGGGCAGATTTCATGAACAAAATAGGGAATAAGGTGGCAGAGGGGAGGGAGAAAAGAGTAGAGTGTGGCTAGAGTTTCAGAGATTTACCTAGCCATTCATTTACCTGTTAGGAAAATCTATATTTTCATATAGCAGATTTAGTTAAGTCAAGATACACCTGAATGGGGAAATTTCATGCTACAACAGGGAAGGCTTGACTCTTACAGACATGAAGCCAGCTTGAGTGAAAAACAAACAAACAAACAACGTGATGGGTGCCTGGTATAGCAAATGTTTATCCAACATCGTTCTTGTTAGAGATGTTAAAACTTTTCGATCTATATTTTGAATCAATCAGTTCTATTCTGAACAGTGAAAGCAAATAATTTCAGGTTGGAATCTTTTTTATCGGGTTAGAATTGGGGAGATTTTTTCCCCCCTCGAGACCTCTTTTTTCCCCCTGTGCCTCATCTGTAAAATGAAGGGCCTGGACTCGATGATCAATCTTATGTCCCTTTCAGCTCTATACTTAAGATTCTTTCAAAATATATCTCAGAAATATGTTTTACATGATTGCACATATATAACCTATAACAAATTAGAACTCAAACTCTTATAAAAATGACAGTTAAAAATTCTTTACATGTAATTGGAAAAAATAAGATATTATATATATATATGTGTATGTGTGCATCTTAGGATATTAAAAATGGGGTGGGGGGAAGAAGGTCGTAGTGTTAAGGTTTAAAAAGGACAATTGTAGCCACCGTGTCACCTCCAGAACCTCCCTTCCTTGGTACTTAATTGTTCATCTTTCTCCATTCCACACTCACCCTCCCCATAGCAGGGCATGCTGAGGCCTCCTCTAAATGGCCAACCTGGGCAGCACATATATCCCTGAGAAGAAACCTCACTGTCCTACTTCTTACTTCTCTGATTGCCTTGAAATGGTCTCACAGTCCAGACACAGAATCCAGGCAGGGAGGAGAAGGGCCAAATTTTATTTTACTTTTTCTATATGTATATAAGGGATAGCAGATGATGAAAGGAGGTGAGACATTAGAGGGCTTTGCAACAAAGAAAACACTCTTTGTCTTCTTGATCAAGCAAAATGTGGATGCTCACCCCTAAGCTCCATGGTGAGAAGTCCTGAGGCTGAACAGGAGGGAGAGGGGGAGGGGAGAAGGGGAAGCCTGAGAGGGGGAAGGGAGATGGAGAAAAGGAAGGAAGAGGGGGAAGGGGAAGAGGGGAGAAGGGGGATTTAAAACCTGCATCCCTTCACAATATCTTCCTCAAGGGACATTTCCTCCAAGCCAGTTCCTTCACCAGATTGATTAGAGCCTGAAACTGTTCCTATGTCCTGTGTCTCCAATTCCCTTCTCCTCCTTCCCTCACCCCCTACACCCTGATTCAGTAGGTGAGGAAGAAGAAGAGTCTTCACCGTTGCCCTAAAAACAATTAAACAACTTGAAAGAAAGTTAGGTAGGTGTGATTCCCTCCCCATTTCACAAATGAGGAAACTGAGGCTCAGAGGAGAGAGAAGGGACTCATCCAAGGTCTTGCAGTTAATGGGTATCTTTACAAACTGCTCTAGAAGCTCAATTCTCTTGTCAAGGCTGCCATGAATACAGGCTGGTAAAATACCATGGGGGAGGGACAGGGCTCTCATCTAGGTACCCACCCACTCTTACAAACTTAGTCCAGCAGGGAGGTAAGGGCAGGGAAACTTTCCCTCTGAATCGGCCTGACTACTGCTTTAAAGGAATGGAGGCCAGATTAAATCTCTTTACTGCCTCCATTGCCCAGCTCTGACAAGAGGGAAAGGAGCCAGTGGTTCATGATCCCTTGGTGGGTGCAATGGTTAGAGCCAGAGTCAGCCTAACCCAAAAGCTCCAGCGATGCGGATCAAAACTTAAGGAGAAATTATTCAAGTCAAAGGTCTGGAGACCAGAAGTCAATAAAGGATGTCCTTCTTCCCTTACCTGAGCTATTCTCAGGTATTCGCAGCCAGTCATGAAATATGGGCAGGGAATCCTAGAACGGCTGGGGTTAAGGAAGAATAGGAAGGAGAATGGGTTGGGACCATAGCAGGGCAGGGCCAGGGGCAAGGGCTGGGCTAGCTCAGTCCTTTAGAGGCTGGGGCTGGGATTGGCCTAGAGCAGAGGTAGGGGCTGAAGCAGGGGATGAGGAATCGGGGCAGAGGGAAGCAAGAGGACTGAGGGCCCGGTTTCAGTCCGTGCTTCAAATAGAAGGGGAAGAGTTAATGAATTCAAAAGGCTGCTTCAACACTCTTCCATTCTCCCTCAACCAGCATACCAGAGCTTGATTTCCTCTCTTCCTCCCAATATGTGTGTTTGTGTGTGCACCCCTGGGTGCCTCATCAGGGCTGTAGACTCATATTCCCTTGCTCTTGATCTATTGACTTCTAAATATCTGCTAATTCAAAGTGGCTGGGCAGGAAGGATTTTGGAGAGTGTATGATTCAATAATTAGATGAGCATATTAGGACCTATAGAAAAACCCGTGCCATAGATTTAAAATTGCCCCTGGGAGAAATCCTTTAGGTATTTTGGCATAGGATCATAGAATTTAAAATTAGAAGCGATCTCAGAGGCCATCGAGTCCTATACCCTTCTTTTACAGATGACAAAACTGAGACCCTCACAGGTAAAATACTTGCTCGAGGTTAACACAAGTAGCAAGTTGAAGAATCATATGTGCAGGTACATTAGGAAGATGGTCTACTTTCAGTCAGCCTATAACAAGACAAAATTAGGAGATCTTCCCCTTGCTCTATTTATAAGTAACTGCTTCCATACAATCCTCTGTTTTATTTCTTTGAAATTTTATCGATCCCTTTGATTGTTATGCTGGCTATTTCCATCTCTCCTTCACCTAGTCACACCCTCCTTTGTACCAAAGCAGCACAGTTAAACAAAATAACTGATAAAGCCACCACATCTGACAAAGAGAGTTCGTATACAGCATTCTGCCCCCTTATTTCTCCACCTCTCTGTGGAGGGGAGGGGAGGGTGTTTTCATCATCCATCATCCTCCAGGACCAGGAGTGTGGAGCTCTGTTTGACATACATCCCACAAGCGTTTACTTGTGCCTGTCATTATTATTATTTAAATTTCAGAGTGATCAAGCATTCAGCCAGCATACAACCTGCTTCCCAGGGTAGTTTAAAATTTAACAACAACCATGCATGTATGTGCATGCCTTTCTAATTTCCTACTCTTCCCATGGATACATAACCAGCTAGTAGATACAGTAAATGGCTGCTCCATTTGGGCATATATCTCTTACAGGATCAACTCCATAAAAAATGAAGACTCTGACGGCATCTTTATTCATCTCCTGACCCAGAGTTTTCTGGTTTTGCAGTTGCAAAAGTTGAGTTCACCCAAGGCAACTGTTCCCCTATTTCAGGACAGGCTCACAATCCCTCTGTTTCCACAGAAGGGTGCATATGAAGTCAGGGCACTTTCTGGGAGAGGCATTCCTTATACAACCGGAGGCTTTTTTCATCTTCTCAAAGTGTTTGAATGAACAGTGGTGTCACATAATCGATAGGAAAAACCCAGCTGTCACAGATCTTAAGCAACCCCTGGATAGAGAAATAATTTGAATTGGCATTTAAGAGTTTGAAAATACCCTATGTGGGTGACATGGAGTCCAGACGAAGGGATCCTGCAGTGGCTAAAGAATAACGTTGGTGTCCATGTGCCACACTGAGGACAAGCTATTCTCCCTCTTTACAGATGATCAATCATCCTTCCCTACCCTAAAACCCAGAGGTGTGCAGTCAGAGAAGAGGGAGGCAGTGGGTATGTGGGAGTTCTGGAGAAGGGTCATCTAGCCTTTTCAGTTTGCTTCATAGTATCGTTATAGTGTGTACTTTAATAATGGTGTTAAGTCCAAAACTCCCTCCTCGAACCGTGGTCCAATTGACCCCTTGATTTCCAATTTAGAAATCTGAATAAACATCTGACCACTTCCAAAACTATCCTTTGAAGCTTGGATAAAGGGCCTGTTAGGACATCCAGAATGTTCAAATGTCTCTCAGCACACAAGCCACTGAATAAAGCATCTTACCAGAAGTAATACAAATCTACAAAGCTCTAGTAAACTGTCTGTCTGCCTGTCTCTCTCTCTCCTTCCCCTTTCCTCTTCCCCTTCTACTCTAGGCCATCCTTCTGCTCATTCACACCAAAAAATGTAACCAAGTTTTTTTGTCCCCTCTTCTTTTATGGCTGTTGCAGGTAACATCAGAGCTTCTGTATCTCATTCAGTTCTTAGAGCTTTTTCAGTGGTCCCCTTCCTGAACAGTGTCCCAGTACTCCTACCCCCCACTTCCTGTATTAGCCTGATAAACTCATTTAAAGTGTTCAGATTGAAGAAGAACCCCAGAAGTGATTTTCATGACCTTGGCAGACTGCATATCACAGTAGCCTGCAGGTTTTAAAGTTAATCACTCACCCAAGAATTTGCTGACTGGTAGGAGGAATCTCTCCTACCCACAATGGTTTGAATATTATGGCTACCATATTCATTGCCCACCAGGCCTAGGCTAGTAAAAAGAATGATTCAAGAGGAAATTTAGTGTGTCAGGCCAAGTGAGATAAAAGTAAGCTTATAACTTCAAAGAATGGATATCTTTCCCAAAACTAAGGGATTTATGCTTGCCTTTTTACTCCCTCCACCTCCCAACCTTAGGCTGAATTGGAGAGATTTCAGGGCCTCTTTCCCCATCTAGAGACCATTGCATCTACCTGTTGGGGCAGTCGATATTTGGAGAAAAGTGGGATTTCTGTTGTTAGAATAACTTCTGTTATTTCCAGCAAGTTTACCAGCTTTCCAAAGCTCCTTACCCCCACCTCCAAGTCAGCAACAATTTTCTTTTTCGCCTCCCTGTTCCTGGCTCCAAGTTTATCCACTTCCATTATCCATCAGATTCTCCAAAGCTGCAAACTGACAATCAGAACATATGTAGTGCAGGAGAGGTGAAATCCCATCCAGGGAGAGAGTTGCTTCTTTCTGAAGGCACTCTCATTCCCAGTAAGGGGGACATAATGACAAGGCCAGGAGTGATCAAGCTCTGATCTCAATTGAGGAGAGGAGAGATAACCACCTGACTCCAATAGCTCAGGCTCTAGTGCTTGGTTACCCGATAGGCGTGTGAACTCTATTTACCTGCATAGGCAGCCATCAGGCTTCCACCCCACTGCTGTGTTAGACACATGAACAGCAATGAAATTCATGCAAAAAGTCTTGTCTTCCTTGTTCTAGTTGATTTTTAAAACAGAACAGATAAGTCACCTTGTGCTTAATTTGGTAAGTATAAACCCTAACTGGTCAGCTCACTGAAGATTTGTGTTTGGCTGTCTTCTCTGGGTACCTTTCTTTATTCCAAGCAGTATAGAGAATCCATCTAGAATTTCTGTGCCTCAATAAACTAAACGTTGCTGGGGTCTGGCATTCTCTATCTATGGAGGCCCATACTCATACATATGCTTGAATGTGCACTTCTTTCTGTACACAAGCATATATCCACCAACATGACACACAAGCCTATTATGGAATTACAATCACCCACCCCAATACACACATACACCACCACCATCATTCAAAAGGAAAACATACAGAAATGTTTGACTTTGGGGATCATGCTTTCCTGTAATGCTATTAATGAAATGTTCCTCTTTTGTTACTTTTCCTCCAGTGAGAGGTCACTTGAGATCATCCCAGAGATGGGGCCCTCTGGAATATTTCAGGACCAAAGTTCAGGGAAGGAGCCTCAGGTGGTGAGCATCTTCAAAATCCAAAGAGGGAAGGACTTGGCACCTTCCCACCCCCCAGCTCCTTCTCCCTCCCTCCCTTGCCTTCTGGCCCTCCTTTGCATTTCACTGACGTGTCTAGGTTTCCATTTTCCTGTGTGTTTGCCAGCTTATTGTAGCACCCTTGCGGAAGCATTTGTCTCCTCTGCCTCTGTCTGTCATTATACAAAGCATTCTGAAGAGCTAATTTCCAAGCCTGGGAGTATACACTGACTACAAAAGTCATCACATTAGCATAACAAGCATAAAGTTCCAAGGTGGTAATTTGGTTATGGATCTGAAATCTTCCCCACTCCAGTCTCCCAGAAAAGGAGATTTAAAGTTTGTCTGAGGAGGGGCACTTTCAGGGGTTCATCAAGGTGCCCAGAAGGACAGCAGGGTTGTCTGTGGGTTTGCAGGACTCTGGGAAATAGAAGTAGCAGTTTCAACAGCTGGGCTAGGTCATTTCTTCAAGACTCAAAAAGTGACTATTTTAATTTCTTTTCTTTCCTTTTTCTTCTTTTCTCCTCTCCTCTCCCTCTCCTCTCCTCTCCTCTCTCTCTTCTTCTCCTTTCCGTTTCCATTTTCCTTTTCCTTTCCTTTCCTGTCCTCTCCTCTCTCTCCTCACTCCTCTCCTCTCCTTCTCCTCCTCCTTTCCTTTCCTTTCCTCTCCTCTCCTCTCCTCTCCTCTCCTCTCCTCTCCTCTCCTCTCCTTTCCTTTCCTTTCCTTTCCCATTTCCATTCCTTTCCTTTCCCATTTCCATTCCTTTCCTTTCCCATTTCCATTCCTTTCCTTTCCCATTTCCATTCCTTTCCTTTCCTTTCCCATCTCCATTCCTTTCCTTTCCCATTTCCATTCCTTTCCTTTCCTTTCCTTTCCCATTTCCATTCCTGTCCTTTCCCCTTTCCATTCCCTTCCTTTTGCTATGGCCTAGGAACGCTGCCCAGGACCATCATCTACTCTTCCACATAATGCCTTCTGTAGCTGGGAAGGAAATGACTGGCAAAACCCGCGGAATGAGCTGGGGCTTTGTTTTCGATTTGGGATAGATAGGTGCTTCGACTACTGGTTATTGTGAGGCTAGCAAAAGCGTTCACCTGGCCGGATCTCAGAAAAGCTGCATTGATCCCCCGTTACCCCAAGTTTTTCCCACGGCTCACACTGAACACTGACTGCCCACCAGCCGAACAGGACTAAGCTAGCTATTTCTCTTTACAGCTGCTCAACTCTGGACGGAGAGATGGTTAGGAGAAATGGGGCACCAGCCTACTCCTGTTACTTGGGGTCAGTTGTACTTTAGCGCCATCCCCACTCCTGCCCCAGTAAAAGTCCAGTTTCGAAGCGAAGAACGACGCGGGGACCTTAAAGGTTCTCAAGTTGGAGAAATGAATTTATTGTCCATTACATGGAACAAGGGACAGTCTTAAATGCTGGTCTGTTGGAGGAGCAGTTTGGTGGCTGAGATGACTAGGACACTTTCTGGGTTCTCCTTCCTGGGAAAAGAAGCAGCCCCACAGGCAAGCACCCAGAAACCGGGAAAGATTTGGGTGGGTGGGGGGCAACACACGGAGGTAGGAAACAGCTCCTAGGGGAAGGAGGAAATTGGTGCGAAGTGTTTATCAACTTCTTAAGATGGGTCCAGGTGAGGGAGCAGAAAAAGTCTAGTTTGAGTTTAAGGTAGTATCACTTAGGAATTTATTTTCTTCACTCTTTTCTTTCTTTGTGTCTCTTCTGGCCAACAGATGGAATTTATTTCCCTCTATACTCTCTCTGGCTCTGACTCTCTCCCACTAGTTGGACATTTATTTTAATTATTTCACATGCTCTCTCTCTCTTTCTCTCTCTCCTTTTTTCTCTTCCCTCCCCTCTTTTCTCCTCTTTTCCCGCTCCCTAGTTGTCCCTTCGTATTATGGATGTGCTTTGAATTTCCCTTTTTAGTCAGAAGTTCTCTTTACTCTGGTTGCTTTCTCCCTTCCTAAATAGTTGGAGATAGTTTATGAGATTCTGGCACTTCACCTTTCAGCGACAGATGGCCATTGACCCTGCTGCCCATACCTGTTGGAACTTTGCCTTGCTTTCCCCCATCTTACTCGGGTTTCCTTTCTCTTTCTTCACTCTCCCTTCTAACTCTAGAACCCTACCTTACTTCAGAGGAGTCCCGGAGTGAACCGATGGGTACCTCGAGGAAAAAAAAAAAAGCCCCCTTTCGAATTCCAACACGGCCCACTTCCTTACCTAAAGTGATCCTGAGGGGTCCATTCAGGCCCACGGACCACACTGGAGTATTAATTAGGCTGATGAAATCCATAGAAATGTATGGATTCAGCATAATCGAGTTTCTGCTGCCCACTATAGTTAAGGAATACGTGAGCAGCTGGGAGAATAGGGAGTTCTGTTAGGGGGAAGTCATGCGTGTAATTGAGTATACTTAACATAAGCATTTTAATGATCAGTGATTAAAAGTGCGTCTACTTAAATTGTATATCCTCGGCAATTTGTCCAGATCCACTTTATAACATTCTCGAAGAAAAGGTGGGGAGAAAAAATTATAAACATGCTCTTCCCCCCGCCGCACCCCCCCCCATCCCTCCCTCCTCCCGGTCTCAGCACTGGAGTAGGAAGGATGAGCGCAAAGACAGAAAAGGTGGCCTTGTGTGAGGAAACAGCTACACCAGGCTGATAGTAATTAATCACTGTTTTGGCACCTTCTTCTCTCAGTTCATACAAACTATTAGGAGTATATAATAAGGGATTTTTTTTCATCCGTAATTACTTATAATAATTAGATCACTTGAAAATCCTGTATTTCTTTAAAGAAGCTTCTCCTGCTTGTCTGACAAGGTATTTTTCCCCCTTAAATTTTAAGGTCCTCTTAGAAGATATAAGCAGCGGCTGGCTGTGATGCAAAGCCGCTCTCTAGAACTAGGCACGCTGGAATGGACACAAAATCCTTCTCCAACCTGTTGGGGCTACTTGCTCTCCGTGGCCCTTGGCTGTGTGGTGTTCAAGCCTGGGGAGAAAGGGAGAGTGGGAGGCGGGGAGATGGCAGTTTTCCTGTCCGCAGGCAGGAGCAAGGAGCCGTTGGCATCGCATCATGATGCTAGGGGCTGGGGTGGCACCCAGAGTTCCCCCGAACTTGGTTTAATGTCTCTTCTTTCCCAGACTGCCTGGGGGAGG
Source organism: Trichosurus vulpecula (assembly GCF_011100635.1). Lineage (NCBI taxonomy): Eukaryota > Metazoa > Chordata > Mammalia > Diprotodontia > Phalangeridae > Trichosurus > Trichosurus vulpecula. The sequence continues at coordinate 255,838,796 of NC_050576.1, read as the reverse complement.
TGGCATAGAAAGACCCCCTTCTCTGAGTCAGCAGAGAAGTCAGACCAACTTTGTATTGCGGCTAAAAAGCTTAGCAAATACATCTACTATGCCTTTTCTCCCCACTCCCTCCCCACCCACGCAAAGAGCCTCTAGCTAGAGAAGCGACCAGATTGATCCCAAAGGGCAAGAATTGTGGGCACATTAACTTGTCCTCGAGCTTGTGCCTAGCACAAATGCGCCCTTTCTAAGGCAGCGGTGGCAGGGGCAGAATCATAGCCCAAGACAGTTACATCCTAGCGCGAGGTGACGTAGGGGCTCCCTAAGCCCTTGTAGAGAAGAGATATTGGAATCCAATACTTTCACTCCGATCCTGGTCGAGGGGAACCTAATGGTTTCAAAAGACCAGAAGCTGCCTAGGACCTTTTGAGCCCCAGACAAACGAAGGAAACGGGGGTAGGGAGTCACTAAAAGTTTGTTGGGGGTCAGTTTTCCTATTTCAGAGAAAGAAAACACTGTAAAGGGAACTCCACTGGAAGATTGGTTCACCTCGCCCGCTCCCCAGCCCACCGCAACAGTCCCCTTCCCCTCCCTCCAAGGAAAGAAATCAGCTCTGGGCAGCAGCGATCCCATGCCCCCGGCGTCGGGTGAGGAGCTGTGCCAGGGCAGCCTGGGCAAGGGACGCCGGCGCCGTGAAAGCCTCTTTTTTTCTTCTAGCTATGGTGGCACTTGGAGACTTACGCGGGCCATGGAGCAGGGAGATTTATAGGGTTTGGAAAGTAGGGCGAGCCAGATGGTAATAGCGTCATTAACACACCAACTTGGGATGGGCAAGTGAAGCTTGAAATTGGGAGAGAGGCTGGGAAGAACAAAGGGTGAAAAGCTGCCCCTCTTCTACTGGCCGGAGGAGCGTAGAGCCCCTTCTGGGGGGCTGCCCTGTCAGCCCTGAGCTACACCATAAACGAGGGCTTTCCCCTCCCCTGGGGAGACTGAGAAAGGCCAGAGCAAACTTTCTCCGTAGGCCTGCGTGCCTTTCATTTCAGGATAACCCTTTGTCGCCTGAAGCCTTCCCAAAGGACTTGTCAGCCCAGGCCGCCGTCGGACTGAGAAAGTTTGGTTAGCGAAACAAAGCCCTGCCAGGAGCAAGTTGCGGCTAAGAGTTCATTCGCCACTCCACCCCCTCCCCTCTCCAGATAATGCTTATAAGGAAGTAGGAAGATGCTTTAGGTTGGGGGAGGGTGGGAGAGCAGGCAGAGATAATAACTATGATAAACAGTTACATAGCATTTTACATACATGGTCTTATTTGGGCTTCATAACGCCTCTGCGAAATAGGTACTGTTACCTCTGTTTTACAGATGAAGAAACTGAGCCTCAGAGAGGTAAAGGCCTTGGCTGTTTTTCACATAGCTACCAAGTTTCCGAGGGCGGATTCAAATGCAGGCGTTCTAGACTCCAGGTCCGGGACATTCTCCACTACACCACGAATTACGAAGTTTGGACAGGTGGAACACAAACCTCCACGTTTCCCTAACAAAGCTGCTGTAGAAAGGCCAGGAGGCATTGGGGGACAAATAAGCCGTTTAATTTATAAGAATCACAACTCCTATTTATAATAAACAACTCCATCAACATCCATCCCTGAAGACGGCAAGCTTTATAACTGGGAGGCTGGGGGGTGGGGAGGAGGAGGTAGGCTTATCTTTGGAACGAATCTTCCCCTAAAAGAAAGTAAAACATTTGAGTTTGGCTCTTTTTTTGTACAAAGTTCGGGAGTGTTAGCTGGCTTACCAACTAACAAACCAACTTGGTTGGTTTGGGAGCAGACCCTAAGCAGCCCAAATTTGCTGATGAGGTCTAATCTGGAATGGAACATTTTTCCCCTCCTTTTAAAATGTGCTGGGGATATTGAAAAGCCCCAAGGACCGACCCTTCAAGCGTTATTCAAAGAAAAACTGAGCCTGGCGGTTCGTCACAGGCAATTGTAAAGAGTTTCAAAGAGCCGATCAAACGGGCTGGGAAGTCATCTGCATTCGAGTCCTCCGGATGACAGAGTTACAGCCCGCACCTGCAGGGTGTTTGCGAGCCCAGCCCCTTGCCGAGCTACAAATCACCACTCGAATAAACGGCGGAGGCTTCTTCCCGGCTGCTAGAAAAAGGGACTCGGAAGGGTTCGCTTTGCTATTGAGCCACCTTGCAAAAGAGGAAGGTTAGCAGGTTTTCCTTCTTGGCTCCCACTCCCACGCGCTCCCCTGAGCTGGGGCGCTAGGGTTTGGATTTGAATCGGGCAGGCAGCAAGGAGGGAAAATGGGTTTGTTTCTCCAATGTCATCAGCCTGTGTCGGGCTGTTATCTGCCGGACTATTAGCTGTCTCGATGGGACTAAAAATGAAAAACTTGTTCTTCTAGTGCCCTTCCTACTTGGGGGAAGACTCCTAAGAAGATCTGAGCCCTGGACTCTCATTCTCTCTCTCTCTCTCTCTCTCTCTCTCTCTCTCTCTCTCTCTCTCTCTCACTCACACACACACACACACACACACACACACACACACACACTTTTGGCAGGATTAAGATTAAAACTCACAACCCCCCCCACCCACACACACACACACACACACACACACACACACACACACACACACACACACCCCCGAACTGTTTGGTTTCGTTTTCGTAAAGTATATGAACATGGATTCTGGAATGTTAGTGTTTAGCTTGTTTTGCCAGTCTCTCTTGCCTCCCTTTCACTGCTTTTTCTCAAACGGAATAGAAAGACTATAGCTGCAGAGAAGAGAGTAGGCGACAGAAAGAGGGGTAGTGTTAAAAAAGGAAAAAGAAGAGAAAGAAGAGAGAGAGATGGGAAGACATAGAGACAAAGAGACAGAGAATAAAGTTTGTTTCTGTCAGCCTTGCATGAGTGTCTGGAAGCCCATGGAAATACGAATATATGAGACTGGCCCATAAAAAAATTAGTTGCCTGTTGACTCTGCCAAGATCAACTTTTGGAGTAAACACATCAATAGAACAATTTTCTGCTCCCCCTACGAAGGTTTCTCCATGTAGAGTTGATGTGTTTATTGCATAGGTCAGGACTCATTGGAACTTCAATATTCGAAGGGCTGGAGGCTCGGCACCAATTTCGAGAGACACAAATATGGAAATTAACTTATTAGAAAAGGGGCGTGGCCGTTACAAGCCCCTCCCCTGCCTCGCTCCCTCTTTTCTTCTTTTCTTTGAGTTCTTCCTCTTTTCGGGACTTTCTAAATGTGAGAAACCAAATGTTGGACGAAGTATGGGCCGAGGTCACCAAATCAGATCAAAAGATGTGGGAGCTAGGGGCCAATTTACTACAAGGCCTCCTTCACACAGGTTTCTTAACTCTTCTGCTCCTGCCAGGTAATGGCAGCCAGGATTACTCCCATGAAAATTTCAGATCCTCTGGAGACTTAAGGGTCTCCCTCCAAAGACAGGGACCAAATGATACCTTTCCTAAGCACAATCTGAGGCCCTAGTGGCCAATTTTTTTCGTACAATTCAGAAGCACAACATCTCATAACACACCGAAGGCTTGTGACCAAGGTGCTGAATGGGGTCCTAAGTAAATGTGATTAAGGGAGCCCTCAGTTTGGAAGATCTTTCTCTTTGGTAGAATAAGAAAAAAGGGACTTGGAATTGGGAAGTTATGAAAGTCAGACTGGTTGGGAGCTTCCTTTCCCTGGAAACACAGTGGCAAGGCTACAAAGAAGGGAGGCAAATGAACCTTGGTTTCCTCTATAAAATAAGAGGACAGGGACACAAGAGCCCTCAGGTCTCTTCCTTCTCTCTAGTTGAGGTATCCCAGCTTGAGGGGGAAAAGTGTTATGTGGTCTAAGAAAAATGTGGATGTTTTAACTGGGACATAAACATTTCTTAATCCTAACCAGAGTATCAAATCATATCTTGTCTGATGGGACATCCCGGTGCCAGGATTCAGGCTGATTAGGCAAGAAGGTTGTTCTCAACGCCTGATACATTAACAAGAGGGTCAAAATGAAATTTATCAACATATATATTTTTTTCATCTGTAGGAAAATAGGTTCCCAGGAAGGGTATAGGTGCTTCCACCTTGGAGTCGATTTCTTTTTTTAAATTTTGTTTTGTTTTGTTTTCTGTTGAAAATTTCAGGTCGGAAAATCTTCTCCAGACCATGAAGGTCGGGGCCACCAAAAACAACAGCCAAAGTCCTCACTCCCACCTAAACATTCACCACTCAGGAAGGGGGGCAGGGTGAGAGGAAAGGGAAGACAATTCTTGGGCCCTTGAGTGTCATTTCTTCTAGTCTCCCCCCTACACCCTCCCCTTCCTGCGTTAGAATTCAGTCCAGGCCCCTTCAGCTCCCGCAGAGGGAGGGCGCGCTGGGAAGCTGGAGCCAGTCAAAGCGCGCATTGTCTAAGACTCCGGGGAAAGCCAACAAGAGCAGGCGGAAGAATAACACTGTCCCCAACTCTTGGGGATGAAAGTTTTCTAAATAAATCCTTTCCCTCGAATAATACTTTTAGGGGAAGGGGTTCCCCTATCTCCTCCTCCTCCCTACTTTTGCTCTCCTAGAAAAAGAAAAGGATATATGTGTATATGAGAGGCCTATAAGAGGGGAAAGTTAAAAATTTTGCTTTCAAAATTAATGCAAATGGCAAAATGAGGATGGGAAGGAAAGAGTTATGTGTCTTTAAAACCCATCCATCCACTGTATTTGCCTCAGTGTTAGGTTAAGACACTGGAGGGGGCGGGGGTCAGTAGTCTCGGGGCCACTATGTTCACACCTCTTGTTTACGGTAGAAATGAGGTGGGGAGCGCAGCTTGTGGAGAAGTAGAGCCAAGCCCAAATTTCTGCCTCCTTGGCCAGGCTATTTAAGTAATGAAAAGAAGTAGAGAAAACAACAAAAATCCACCTCTAAACCATAGAACCCGGGATTGGTTTGACATGAATGCTAAAAGAAGACCAGCCCCATCTGGAAAGGATTTGGGGAGTCATCGGGGGAGATCTCCGTCGGTGAGACCCCCATGGCCCTTGAAGGCAGACAATCCCAAGAGATGGGGGTAGGGGGTTAGCATTGGTGATTTGAGGGCAGGTTCCACCATCCTGTCCTCACGTTTCTCTGGTCACCTGACTATTGACCCAGAGGAGAGCCCCTCTCTCCCTCCAGTCTCCTGTATCTGCAGGGGTCTTGGGTGCTGGTTTGGTCTGCCCCCCCCCCCATCCATTTGCAAAAGAATGCCTCTTGTAAAACTTGCAAAACTCAGGCATCCCCCTCTGAGGGGCATCCCGGGATAGGTAGGCATGCACATATTCCTAAACCTGGAGCTGGGGGGAATTACTTAAAATGTTAAAAGGAGAAAGAAAAGAACAAGAACGGAAGAAAAAGGAAGAGAAAATCTGCCAGGCTTACTTCTTGGTGTCCAGTAACTGGGGAAGAAGTGAAGAAAGAAAAGTTAAGGTGTCCTGAGTGATGCTGGCTACCCTACTTGGTTTCTGAAGTTTAATAAAGGGAAGTGCTCATAAAAAGATGAACCCTGTTGAGAAACTCAGGGAAGGGGATGTGTTTGCTTCTGGGAGATTTAGGCTGTTGCTAGGATCTGAAAAGAAAGAGAGAAGAAGAGAAAGAAGCAAAGAAAAAAAGAAAAAGAGAAAAGAAATAGGAGTAGAGAGAGAAAATAGGATGGAAGGAAAGAAAGCAAGGGGAAAGAAGGAAAAGGAGAAGGGGGGAATAAAGGAAGAGAAAGGAAGGAAGGAAAAGGAAAGGAAGACAAGAAAAAGAGAAGGAAATAGGGAGAAAGGGGGAAAGAAAGCAAAAGAAAGGGGAAGGAAGGAAAACACCTATCCTCTAATGAAGTATCCCAGTTGTGTGTGTGTGTGTGTGTGTGTGTGCGCGCGCGCGCCCGCGCGGGCTTGTTCGTGTGCCCGGTGAATATTATTGCCCGTGTAAATGTCTTCAATGTCTTCAATGTATGGGTATGACAGTTACGGACTGTCTAAGATCGAGTATGTTTGTTGTTGCCTGTGTTTTTCAATGTCTGTGACTGTGTGTATGTGTGACAGTGTAGTGTGACTGTGTATGCTGTTGTTTCTTTAGGAATTCTGTGCGTGCCTGAATATCTATGTTGCTGTGTGTGTGTCTGTGACTATACATGTGTGAATGTTTGAAACTGTATATGCTGGGGGAGGGGGCCGGGCCCACATCTGCTGGAAGGTCCATCTTGGAGCTGCTCACTTACGGGAGCCAGCTTATGAAATCCCCACAATTAGACCGGCATTGTTCTTCCCCCACAACACTGCCGAGAAAGAAAAGGTCTTCTCGGTCGGGGCCAATCCAACGAAGCGTTTGACGTTATTAAATAATAAAGCGATTGTGATTTACATTGTTGCGCGGAAAAAAGGGCCAATTACCCACTGTTATGTTGCCATAAAGATCATATTAACTCGAATTAGTAATCAAACAATATGCGAGCGTTTAAAAAAAAAAGTGGAGCGGGGAGCTGCAGCGAGCAAGGGAGAGAGGGCAGTACCAGTGGTTTCTGCGCTTGTTCAGAAGGGGCGAGACCCTGGGGTTCCGGGAGAAAACAAAGAGAAGAGGAGCTCGAAAGAAGTTGGGGGGTCCACTACCCGCTCCGATGCGCGAGTTGCTCAAAGAATATTGAACTACGAAGAAAACCTTTTATTGGTCCTCTCCTCCCTTCCAGTTGTTCTCTACCTAGTCACCACCCCTTTTTCCCTGGGATAGCCCAGTAGCCGTCTAGTAGAGGAAAGTGCCCCATTACTGCCTCTCCTTAGCCCAGCATCTGTATATGCAAGTGAATGTGTGTGCGTTTAACTTCAGTCTGTCTCCAGAGCTTGAAGTCTAACACCCAGGATGACGAAGCCTGCATCCTAACACCTCCAGTATATTTCTCATCTTCTATAATCAAATCATATTCATTCTCATTTTCCTCTCTCTCTCTCTCTCTCTCTCTCTCTCTCTCTCTCTCTCTCTCTCTCTCTCTCTCGGTTATTAGGTTTATAACTCTTTGCCCACTTAAATTTGTGCAACCAACCAAGGCAATCTAAATAGGTTGGAGCTGCCCCACGAGTACCGACTGAGGGCTTTGCTAAGAAGGATTAATGATGGGTGTGTACAGTCAGAGGATGAGGAGGCTAGGCTATCAGGTAGCAGCGGAGGACCCGGCTGGAAGCGAGGAGGGGGAGGGAGAAGGGACGCCAGTGGTAGAATCTTACTGACCCCTTAAGCCAGGGAGGAGAGGAGAGACAGTTTTCGAATCTTGGTGAAGTGTGTCTCAGACCCCCTCACCCCACACCGCCCCATCCTGTGCATTCCTCACCCAGGAAAGGAGGGAGGCTGGCCACCGCTAAGCTCCAAGTTGGGGGGGGAGGGTCCCCTTCCAACTCCAGCTGGAAAGAAACCTAGGTCCTGCGGTCAGATGATCTAGAGCCACACTAAGGGCCCAGATCAAGCAAGAGCCCAGATACTACGAAAACTCCAAGCTCTCTCATTTTTAGAACTAAAAAAAAAAACATCAACAACAACAACAACAAAAAAAAAAAACTGCCACTGAATATGGTCCTTTGTCAGTCCTCTATCCCTTTGCCTCTTTCCTACTGTAAAGAATCCCAGCTTGGCTCCCAGCCCCCAAAGGTCAAAGATCCCTTAGGTGGGGGTGGGTGGGGGTTCAGTTCAGAGCAGCTGACAAGCCACCATGCGCTTACCCGAACAGTAATCACTAGGTCTGCCAACCTCTCACCCCCCTCCCCTCAGTTTAACGGTATTCAGGCAAATAATGGTTTCACTCAGGGGCCTCAGAAGTTGATGCTATTTGTTACCGTGTAGAAAAACTTGTACGGTTACATGAGTTTTCATAAGCAAACACAGAGCCATTTTCCTCGGCGCGATGCATCAGCAAATTCAGGCGAAGGGGGCTAATCTACTGCTCGCAGGAGCAGCAAGGGTGAAGCCCGAGCGGCAAGAGTGAGGGTAGTGGCAGCTTCAGTGCCCCGGGAGGGGGGGGAGGGGGCAAGCTCTCTAGGACCCAGCTCCACTTCCCTCCTCCCCCCTTTCCTGGTTAAATAGTTCCTTTGGAGGGTAATCAGGGCCCAAGGGTGGGGAAGAGAAAGGGAGGAAAGAAGGAGGGATAACTCAACCAGAACCTTCCAGCCAGAAGTAGGAAAGAGCTTCCCTGCCTCCTGGAATAATCCTGAGTTAAAAATTCGAGTAATCAAGTGGAACGGCGGCGGGCCCTTCGAAGCTCCCAATTGGAAAATGCTTCTGCCTTCCCAAGGAGGCCCCAGCCCACGCAGCCGCCCAGGGGGGAGTTGGCAAGGGCTAGCAAAGTTGGCGTCCTTCCTGCTCCACCAGCCACCAGCCCAGGGACTTAAAAAATGGCTGGTGCCCCCTCCCCAGTAATAACTAATTCCAAGGGGGAGAGGATTCCACTCTACAAGATTAATGTGAGTCCATGTGCTGGATTAACCCACTCATCAAGAAGAATAAAAATTTAAAAGCGACTCTCAAATTTGAATAGGGACAGAAAAATATTACCCCCCCTCCCCAATAAAAACCTTTGGTAACAAATAACGAGCTCTAAGCGTTCTAGTCCCATAGTACCTATCCTCATAGAGCTCGAACGAGACAGTGTTTTTAAAGAGCTTTGCAAACCATAAATGGATACAGAAATATCAAGCATTCCGATATTATTATTTTCTGACCTGAAGCTTCCAAGAGGTTGTGAAACTCACATGAACTAACAAATGTCAATCGTTTTGCAAATTTGAAAATGCTATGGAAGGGCCATTATTTGCAGTTTTTGACTTTCAAGGATCAATGGAATTCTGTGAGACTCTGCTTTGCAAACTGCACCGTAGAAACGTTGTGATCCACCGCTATCACTAGCGGATACTCTGCCTTAACATGTTGGGCTCAACCTTACAGAAAGCAAAACCCTATGTTGTTGCTGTTATTTGTAATTTCTGACTTGCAGTTTTGGCTGATTCAAGGCTGCTGTGTCTTTAGGGATGGGGGGGCGGGGCGGGGCGGGAATTCCTCTACCAACTTTACAAGTCTCTCCCGGGTCCCCTCCCCTATTCATATGTATACCTGCACACACATTTATTCGTCCAACACCCGGGATTACAATGAGGCTGTCCCATCCATCCCGCACCAAGTAAAGCTCAGCACATTTTGAGGTTGGCCACGGCAGCTACGAAAGGCTCATTAAAGACCCTAACGAGAGAGGGCTCTATGACCACTTTGTGAACTCTGAACGATGGAGGGGGGAAGCAAGGCTGCGAGTGTGAGTCGCTGCCACGCTGGCTGGCAGTGTGTGGTCTATTGTAGAGAATGGGGCTTTTCTGACTGAACAGAGAGAGCGTCGTCCCCCCCTCCCTCCCCTTCCCCATTTCTACTGCACCTGCACTGGATCAGGGAGTTCCTGCCATTCACATCGCAGATTGTTCAAATAGAAGACGTCTCTGACAGCGCTCAATTCATTACATTTCTTCCTGCTTTTCACACCAACACACACACACAAATGAGTATTGCTAGTCAGTGACAGAAAAAAAAAATCTTACAATACTTGATATTTGCAACTCGTTTTGGAGCTCATCTCCCTAACCTTAGAATCCTTACTCTTTTAGCATCTTGCCACTTTGCACTCCTAGGAAAAGGGGTACCTGTCCTTCACATTGAGGGCTTCTGCAGTAAAATCCAGTAGCTGCAGGCACCCAGACAGTTGGAAAGGCCAGGCTGAAGTTGGGCCCTAGAAGGGTGCAAGAGGGGGAAAAAAGCGCCTGATTTATGCCATCGTCAGTGGAGGCTTGAAGGGCATTCATAATTCCTGTTAGATTCCTACTAGGGAAGCAGCTTGCTAATGGGAGGAGGAGGGATAGCTCTTCGACTGAAGTGTTATCGAAACATTTAAAACAATTTCCTCGCAATTATGGCAAGCCCCATATGCTCCAGGGTGATTTTTGCCATCTTGGATTCCAGGATGTCTGGGCACCCATTTAACACTGAAAAGTGGTTGGAGTGTTTGGGGAAGAAAAAATAATAGTTGATGAGCCAGTGCACCCAGCTCGACTGGAGTTAAGATAAACAAAATCCCATCAGGGAAACTGGTCTTTTAAGGATGCTGCTTTTTTCCTGGGAGGAGGAGGGGGAGGAGAAAGGGGGAAGCTAGAGAAGGGAAGGGAAAAGCTTACCCTGGGATTTTGCAGTCTCAATAAAGCAGAAGCCTTACATAATAAACCCAGCTTTGGGCCTTTGACTGTGATACTCCAACCGACCTGTGTGTGAACCCCTGGCAACTGAACTGCATGCAGAATGAAGCACTCGCACCCACGTTCACACCGCATCATTACCAATTCTGCTCGCCTCTAAGTTCTCCAAGTACAGGGCAGAGATTTCAAGAGCCTTCTCAGCATACCCTGAATTCAAAACACTTTAAACTAATTTCTTGATAAAGAAAACTAAAGGGGTGGTGGTTAGCAAGGTTCATTTCATCTCCTCATTACGTTTCCCCAACCCTCTCCCCCTTCCTGATTTACCTCTTGCCAAAAATATTTCAATTGCATCAATTCTAAGGTTTAATTAAATGGCTTTCCTCTCTCTCTCTCTCTCTTTCTCTCTCTCTCTCTCTCTCTCTCTCTCTCTCTCTCTCTCTCCTCCCTCCCCCCCCCCCAAGGCGATTACAAAAAAAAAAAAAGTTACAGAAATCGGGGGACGGGAGGTGGGGGGGCGCGGCGGAACGAGATGGGTGGATGGGCACTGCAGAGATCCACCATCCTGCTCTCAAATTCAGCACAAGCAGAAACCATCTAAGCCTTTAACTTAGAAAACTCCACCACTGGAGAGTCAGTCCTTACAGCCACCTCCCCCAAACCCACAGCAGACGCAACAGTGTTTTTCTGTTCTTAAAGAATTTCCTTCCCTCCCCCCCCCCCCCCCGCCTCATTTGTTGGGCGTCTCCAAACAAAGCAGACGTAAACAAAAACATAAAGCCACCCAAACAGAGTCCACAACAAATTCCAAATGCACAGAGGACGACGTTGATCGGTGCGGCTTGGAAGAGGACTTGCGGTTGCCTCAGTGGGTACTGGTGAGTGTGAATGTGAGTGTGGGGCTGCACCGGTCTAGGTGGCTGGTGGCTGTCTGAGTCCCTGAGCCTCCTCCTATGGAGAGCTACCCAAGCGGGAAAGGCGCGTAGTTGTGGCAGTGAGATCATACTCACTTTCCCAGGCAGCCAGGTCTATTTGGTTGTTGTCGTGTTAGCTAAAATTAAGAATTCCATAACTGGCTGGCCGCCGTCAGGCCGCGCCGGTGACGTCACAGCCCGGGGAGGTGGGGTGGGGGAAGCTGGGGCTGTGCGGGGCCTGGCCGCCCGCGATAAGGGCCTTCTGCCCGAATTCGCCTAGGCTTCTTTTAATGCGTTCATTATTTCTCGGTCTTGGGAGGGCGGGGGAAGCTCCTCCACTACCTCCTTCTTCTCTTCCCCGCGCCGCGGGTCAGGCATCCTGCCCGAAGGACAAGTTTGCTGGGTGACCTGGAGTGGGGGGAATGGAAGGAGCCCGTAAGAGGAGAGCCCCGGGGCTGGGGATGGCAGAAGGAGAGAGAAAGAAGGGGGGGGGGGGGAGAAAGTGTCCAAGCTGGGGTAGTCTCTGGTCCCAGCCTCCAGGATATAGGGCGGGGGAGGAGGCAGGTGGTAGCAAGGTGCCTGGAGCACCTGAACTAACATCCCCATCTCGGGGACCACCTGGCTAGGCTTTCCGTCCTGGGGGACAAGACTGGAAGAGGAAAATACCCTAGGGAGCCTCCCTTCTCCACTGAATCTCAGGAGGAGCAGGCAGGAGTCAGCAGGCTCTCTCCTTTCCAGCCCTACTCACGAGAGGGCCAATAAAGATTCGAATTTCAAGACCCTTATTCTAAACAGGCCCTTGGTCATGGTTCCAAAGCCCAAAATACTTGGAGCTTGGTAACGAAAAGATTTTCATTAACAGCCTTAAAGAATAAATATGTAGGAAAGGATCGTTGTGCATATTCCAATTCAAGTTCCATCTTCTCTTGCTTCTCTCCTTAACACCAACCACAACAGATCTGGGGGATCAGAATACTAGCAAGAGGGGACAGCCCAAGAGAGTGGGCCCTGGGGAAGACTGGAGTGCAGGGAAGATATCATGGGGCTGTAGCCAAAGAAGCCCTAGGAAGCCTAGACCTTACTGGGGGCCTCCTAGTCAGCAATTCCTCCCCCTTTCCCGGATCTTCGGGCTGCAGTCTCAAGAATGAGTGCTAAATATAGAATTTGTCTTAGGGCAACACAGTTTAAGGGGCTAGGCTGCCTCAGAGAGTATATGGTATCTATCCAACCCTATGGGGATGAGGTGGAATTTGCTTGGAAAATTATTGGAAACCCCTTTACCTAGTTGTCAGGGCCAGTGATATCTGGGACAAGTAGCCATCAACAGCAAAGGAATGAATGTGGCTCCAAAACACACCTCCTAAGAATTGCTTTCCCTCACCTGGCAGGTGGCTGAGAAGTCAGGAATTGGGTACTGTGTAGGTGGAGGCCCTGGAGCAGCAATGCCCTACGACATCAAGTTTGCTGGCTTACAACTGGTAAGCATCCCTACCCATCCCAATGCTACTCTAAAAGCAGGGCAGTTCATGGTGAAGATCAATAATATCATCAGATTAAATAACATCTGAAAACCTGAGAAGTCCTTGGTGTTAAAACAATCTTTCAAAATCTAGACATCTAAAGTCTTGGTGCCCCTCTCAAGGGAAGGGGCTGTTTTATTTGGGTAGTTTGAAAAGAACCTAAGGACCTGGAGTTCAGGAATGTTAAAGACAACAAGCCCACAAACCAAGAAAATATGTTTGAATGCAAAATGGTTCCTTACCCCATCTAAAAGCTTAGCTTTCACCTGTCCCCACCCCCACCCCCCACCTTCATACTAAAGAGAGAAAACTTTGAATCATTAAAAAAATCTATCATATCTTAAATGACCTATGTTAGCAATTATCTCAGCTAACTGAAAACTGAAAGCAAATGATTTGATGGACCTGGGAGGAACAGGGATTAGAAATGGGATATAAAGGTGGGGAGGAAGGAAGAGGGGTCTTTTTCCCTGTCTTTTCTTGTGCCTTCAAGAAAGTCGTAAAAGTTTTCTCCTCCTGAAACCAATGGAAATTCCAGATCAACTGCAGGCATTTTCAAACTGCCTAGGAAGGAAGGAAGGCATATGAGAGAAACGTTTCCATCTCCCATTCCATTTAAGTTTGCCAGGTTACTCACTACCTTTAAGGAGCACCTCTCTGGGCTTCTTCCTCCTCCAACAGCTTTATGGCAGGGACACTCTACCCAAGAAAAGGTAAAGAATAGGCAGTGTAGCAAGGGTTGGGAACTCACACAGGCTAAGTATTCTATTCAGTCTGGCTCAAGCAGGCCTAGTCATCATTGAACCTCCAACCCTACAGAAGGGGGAGGACAGGATGCATGACTCTCTGCTCCTCTTCTCCCCCCTACCTATACCCCCCTCCCCAAATCCCAGGGGCCTTTAAGGGAGCTCTGGAGGCCCTCATTTTAATTCCATTGTAAAGAAATGCAGGAAGAAGACCCGAAGGTGAGAGGCAAATTATTTTTTTTTTTAACTTGGGACACCTAGGAAGAAGAGCGGGAACGAGGGGGTGGGGAGGAGAACTCACTTCTGTGTTGTAGCTAATCGCAGAGTGTACCTGTTCTTTAAAAGCCAAATGTGGCTGGCCACCTCTTGAAATTCCACAGACTCAAGGGAGAGCTGGAGAGGTGGTGATGTGGTGTGGGGAGTGGGAAGGGAGGATAGACACTTCTTAAATTACAACAGATAGCTAGATAAATAAATGAATGGATAAACAAATAAGTGGAGCAGAAAAAAAAATAGCTGTGGCTCTAACTAGTAGGCGATCTCTACACAATCAAACCCCCATCTCCGTGCAGTTAGCTATAAACTGTCAGCAATTGAAAAGTAAACCCGGGAACGTACAAAGGGTCTGTTTAATTTCCCCCTTGTAAAGGCTCCAAATGAGGACCCCCATCACTATGCAGTTAAGCGGTTCGGGCGGCTGGTCCCCCTGAGGCGCTGAGCTCTCCTTTTTAATGCAAGAAAACTGGCAGCTCGAAAGCCGTCAATGGCGCTCCCACAACAAAAGTCCTGAAAAGCTGAATGAATTGGGTTTGTAATTACGGTTTTGCGTCCCCCCCCACCCCCCACCCCGGCCGCCATCCCTCACAGCTTATCTCGTATTCATTCAACATATATTATTGTCAATTAATCTCAGTCTCTTCGTTTTTTCTGAGCACCCTAAATACCGGCCAGACCCTACTTTAGCAATTAGAAGAGAGCAGGTCTATCCCATCACTCAGCAACTAAGCAGTAGCCTTGGAGACTCTCCTATCCCACCACCTGCAGGATCTCTAAGGTCCTCCAACCCTCAACTCTCCGTCCTGTCTCTGGTCCCCATTCCTTCTCTTCTACCCCTCTCAAAACCTGGAAGGAGGCTGCCAGGTTCTCCCCGGGGAATTCTCTCTCCACTGTGGTAGGAATTGGACCCAAGGGAGGACCCCACCACTGAGCCCGAGCTCAGGAACACGTTAGATGAAAAAAAAAAAAAAAGGCCAACTTAGCTCTGGGCTGTGAGGGCCTGGGTTGCATGGCTGCCTAGAAAACGAGAGCCTCCAGAGATCCCCGCCTGGAAACGTGTCAGTTCTCGAAATAAGTTCAACGATTACAAGCAAATCTAGGAGTAGGCTAAATAATTAATTGCAGCGCTGCTCTCTGACCTCTCGGAAAGTCCAGTAGGGACCAGTTTGAAGTAATAATACCTCAGAATGAGCCCTTGTCAAATACGCATTTCGCAGTGAATGTGAGCCGTGTCCCCCTGGGACCGCCTGTAACACCAGCTTCCCAGCCTTGGCAAGAAACCCTGCTAATCTACCTCTCCAGTTCAACAAAATATTTTAACACCCTGTCTTTAAAGGACGCTTGGGGGTAAGGAAAAAATAGGAACGTTCACGGGGGAAAGGATAGTGTTATTCTAGGTTCGTAGTGGCTCTCGGGTAGGTTTAGTGACAATATTAAATCCAGTCCCTTGTCCAGAAACTGAGTATCTCAGACCAGATTCCACCTTGCACTAAGTCCATTCCCCTCTTTCTTGGGTAAGTAAATCCTGTGCAACCTCAAGCCTGAGGAGATAGCCAGTGCAAGTAAGGTTCCCTAACCCCCTCTTCTCTCGTATAAAACCATAGCTTTCAATTAAAGAAAATAAATATCCCCAAATAATAGTTATGAAATGCCACATCACTTAGCCATTTAACCCGAAGAACTGAAAATTGCAATCCATACTTGACTTTATTTTTCTGGACGGTGATTTTTTTTTAAGAAGAGAGAATTTAATTTGTCATAAAAAAAGGCTTTTAGCTTCTCTAAGTTCAAGGACATGCCTTTAGAGGGGGGACATTTTATGTTGTTTTTGGCAGACAAGGGACAATCACTTCATCTAGTGCAACCTTGCAAAATTCTTTTATGTTCCCCCTACACCAACCTCTCCTTCTCATTCAAAATAGCTGAACCCCGGTAATTCGTCAATAAAAAGTCGCAGGAGGCAGTAAGCAGCTTAGGGTTGTCTCCCGTTTAAGTGGTTTTTAAAAATTAAACTACAGTATACACATACAAATATATATGTATGCAATATATATAGGCATATATGAATTCATTTTTTAAAAAAGTTTCTCTTTTATTTAAAAAATGCCGACTCCGGCTCAAATCTCTTGCATCTTTTTTTCCTTGATGGATGGGAAGATCGTTTGGATCTTTATTCAAAGTTTTCTTTTATTCATATGTGCCAGCAAGGGCAGGCTAACGTGCTCATCACCACGTGAATAATCCTATATGCATTACAAAAGCCGGGCAGCTCCGAGAAATTCTTTCAGAGTCTCTGCATTAATTAGAAAAAAAAATGCTTCGCCCAGGGTAAGGGAACTAGAATGATAATCTGTCTGCCCTAGTACAGCGTTGTCCAGAAAGTGTAAGAAACTCACTAACGGATGCACATCCGAGCTCTAAAATATATCCATGGGGAGAGGGATAGCTCAAAGCTAGCTTTTAACTTTTCAGTTCGGGCCTCTAATGTGGAGAAAAATCAGGCACCCCACAAGATGCATTTACATCAGCCACCGGCAGTGACCGTTCTCTGCCAACTAGACAGTGCCATGAAGAGCCCTGGCTTCTGGAGACGTTTGCTTTGCAACTAACAAGGTGCACTGCTACCAGCTGCACACACCTAAAATCTCAGTACTATCCTGAATCTTGGAGTCCCAGTTGGAGACCCGGCTAAAACAGTTCCCCAGCCCCGGCTCCCAGGAGCACACGGGTAGCCGTTTTAAGAAGTTGTTAAAGGAAGCTGCTCTTTAAAAAATTAAGTAGCACAAATCGGCAAGGGAAGAGTCCTATTCATTCCGCACTCTTTTCCCTCGGTGACCTCAATCTTGATAAGTTTGGGGCACACGTGGTTGGGAAGTCCTATCTAGACTGTCACTACCCCAAAGTACCAGCCTCAAGAGGCTCGGCAGCGTCTTGTCCTCGATAATTCCAGAACCTAGGGACCTTCTCCTTTGCTCCCCTTGCAACGCGGCCCAGGTTCACACTCTGCCAGCTCTAGAGTACAGCAAAGTATTGACACCGGCACCACGGGCACCAACTATTGCAATGCCAAATGTGATTACTTACACGGACCCGACAGAGCAAAGCATCTACCTCAGAGACGTCTGGTTTCTTCCTTCATATGGCGGATGCCTGGATGCTCCTTGGCTGGAGACACTATCCGAATTGGGGCTACAGTCTCCGACCCGCGCTGGCAATTTAAAGAAGTAGAATCCGGAAAAAGATAGCGAGGGAAATAGAAAGGGCGAGAGAAAGAAAAATAAATAAAAACCCCAGCTGTGATAAGAGGCACGGTTTACAACTGGTCCTCTCTGGCCTCTCCTCTCTATGAGGGGAAAGAGGAGAAAGTTTATGGAATTCCGAACAAAAGAAACAAACCACTTGTTTACCTCAGACAATAGCAGGGCCAGAGACACCCTCCCCCCACAACACACACACACACATCAGCACTTTCAACATCCAGTTTGCAATTATTCTGACACAAAGAAACACCATTTGTCCCTCTAAATATACTTCAACTTCCCAAAGACCAGTGCACCGTGAACTAGGCTCAAACAAAACAAACAGCCCAACGCAGCCCGCCCAGCTTCTGCCGTTGGGCCCATTTCCCCCGGCCAGTTTTCCGGAATACTGACTATCTCCTCTTCCAGCCTGCCCCCCATCCTACACACAAATCCATCCATAGTCTGAGGCTGCTGGTTAGGCAGAGAGGCAGAGTAAGCCCGCCTGTCTTCTTGTTATCTGCAACAAGTGTTCTAAAATCAGTAAAAGCGCACACGTCCCCCCCCATCACCCATCATCTGCTTAAAGATGGAGACCTGGCTTTACGAAGGTCCAGGTCACTGGAAGGTCCTGATTTACCTAAGGAAAAACAAAACAAAACAAAACAAAACAAAAAACCCAACACCCTGCAAGGTGGTCCAGATTCCTTATTCAATTAGCTAAACACTGAACTCCCTTATTTACTGGCTATTTTGCATTTGCAGAACTGGTGCCCAGTGGACACCTCGAGTCTATTTTGTATACTTTTGCTAAGGCCATTCTAAAGAGCCTGGCATTTTAGTTCCCCCAGGTACTTCCAAACAACGCCATTGTCTTCTCCAAAGAAATCCAAGACGCAAATGGAATTTCAGTGTCCATATTTCAAAAATTTATTATCTCAAACTGTGCATAATGGAATAAAAACTTAAGTTGAAAATGTACCTGTAATAAGGACGGGATTAGTTCAAATATATGTACATGGACCCTCGGCAGACTGGTTTAAAGAAACACAGGGTCAGCCGAGTTTTTAAAATACAACTACCAAAAATGAGGGAGGAAAAAAAAAACCGTAAATATCACAATAAATTTACAGAAATATTACAAACCATAAGAAAATATTTCAAACACAGTAATTTCAGGTCGCTCTCGCTGGTTTTTTTTTTTTTGTTATTTTTTAAATTTGTGTTCAAATTGAAACAGAATGAAAAGTTTGGAAATAAATGCTATTATAAATTACCAGCCGTGGCAGCCTGTATGGAGGGGCCAGCTTTTGCTTTTTTTTTCCCTTCACAATAAGTAAGAAAAAAATGAGTACAACCTAAACGTTTGCCCTTTTATAGAAAACCACGGAAATGGTTTTTTGCAAGTATCCTAACCTTTTTTCTCCTTTTGTACGATTTCTAAACAATTAAAATGTCCAAATTGAAATTAATTCCCTCCTCTCTCATTTGCAACTGCCCTAAATCCCAGTTGCAGTGATCAGAAATTCTGCAAGAAGACTCTTTTGAAAAATATTGGCAAATTTTCAGATTAGAAACAATGGACATTTTGATTGCCATGTTTATCTCGATAAATACTGTACAAAAGTTGCTTGCAAATATTAAAACATTTTTTTTCGTCGTCACTTGGAGACTAGCTCTAAATATTATGGGTAAAGACTTTTGCAAACTTTCTGCAAAGCTCCTACCGTCCACGCTAGAACTTTTTAAAAAGTTTTGTGTAGTTTTCTTCCCTTCAGAGATCTATACAAGCCCCCCTTTTTGTCTCCCCCTCCCCCAAGTTCTCTGTACAAAAATAGTCCCCCCAAAAAGAAGTCCGGAATCTCTCAATAAAAGTTTTCTTCTTGGTGTTGCAGTAGCTGTTGGGTTTTTGTTTTGTCGTGTGTGTGTGTGTGTGTGTGTGTGTGTGTGTGTTTAAGTTCTTTGCAGTTGTCATTGCTGTAGATGGTGGGGAATTTCCCCCCTCCCATCCCGTGGTGCGGTGGGCCCCTTTCTCTATGCCATACAGTCTCTTTGTGTCTTTTTTTTTTTCCTTTTCCTTAAAAAAAAAATGTTCCTGTCCTGCTGGGCTCCGGGGCTCACATGTGAGACAGGGGCAGCGTGCCGTTGATGGCCGTGCCCGGCACCGGCGCGCCCTGGTAGTGCTGGGACATGTGAAGTCTGCTGGGCGCCGAGGTATCGGGCACCTCGGCGCCGGGCAGGTACATGCTGATCATGTCCCGAAGGTCCCCGGCCTGGCAGGGCGCCCTGGAGTGAGACGACGAGGTGACCACGGGGGGGCTGGAGCTGGCCTCTGACTTGACCACGGAGCCCATGGAGCCCAGGGCCATGGCGCCGCCGCCGCCTCCGCCAGCGCCGCCACCGGGGGCGGCCTGCTGCGAGTACGCCATGCTGCTGTAGGTGGGCGAGCCGTTCATGTAAGTCTGCGAGCTCGTCATGGAGTTGTACTGCAGGGCACTCACGTCGTAGCGGTGCATGGGCTGCATCTGGGCGGCCGCGGCCGCGGCGGCCGCTGCCGCCGCCGCGTTGTGCGCGTTGAGCCCCGGGTGCTGCGGATAGCCCAGCTGCTCCTGCATCATGCCGTAGCCGCCGTTGCTCCAGCCGTTCATGTGCGCGTAGCTGTCCATGCGCTGGTTGACTCCGCCGCCCAGGCCACCGGCCCCGACGCCGACGCCGCCGCCCATGCTGTTGCCGCCGGGAGCCAGCAGGCCGCCGGGCAGCGTGTATTTGTCCTTCTTGAGCAGCGTCTTGGTTTTCCGGCGCGGCCGGTACTTGTAGTCCGGGTGTTCCTTCATGTGCAAGGCGCGCAGCCGCTTGGCCTCGTCGATGAAGGGCCGCTTCTCGGCCTCAGACAGCAGCTTCCACTCGGCTCCCAGACGCTTGCTGATCTCCGAGTTGTGCATCTTGGGGTTCTCCTGGGCCATCTTGCGCCGCTGCCCGCGGGACCACACCATGAAAGCGTTCATGGGCCGCTTTACGCGGTCTGGGCTGTTCTTCTGGTTCGTGCCGCCCGCCGACGTGGAGTTAGGGCCGCCGCCGCCACCGCCGCCGCCGCCGCCGCCGCCGCCGCCCCCCGAAGTTTGCTGCGGGCCGGGAGGCTTGAGGTCGGTCTCCAGCATGTTGTACATCTCGCTGCTCCCTGGATCGCGCTCTCCGCGGGCCCCCGACCTCCCCGGGCCGGCCTCGGGCGTCCCAGACGGGCCGGCGAGACTTTTCGGGGGGCCCAAGGGCGGGGGGAGGGGAGGAGGGGAGGAGGAAAGGGGTGGGGGGGGGTCAGGAGCGCGCGCCTCCAACAAAATAAGATGAGGAGCGATTAAAAACGCAGAGCAAGAAGACGAACTGGAAGCAGGATCAGGAAGAAAAACTCCACTGGCTTCTGCTGCTGCTACTGCGGTCGCCGCCGCCGCCGCCGCTGCCGCCGCCGCTGTTATTATTGTTATTATTATTTGGGCGAAACGCTTCTTTGAGCCTGGGGCTCAAAACTTCTTTCTCTCTCCCCCTCTCTCCCTTCCTCTCTTTCTTTCTCGTTCTCCTTCTCTTCTCGCTTGTTCTCTCTCCTCCGAGTCTTAAAGAGGCAGCAAACTACTTTCCCCCCTTTTGCAAACACTCTCTTCTCCGCCTTGACAACTCCTGAGACTTTTTTGAACAAGTTAATAGACAACCATCCATGTGATGGGGGCTGTCAGGGAATAAATGGGTTTCCCCGGACCAATCAGCGCGCTCGGGCTCCTCCACACAGGACAAGCCTCTCCGGCTGGTTTTGCATGAAAGGGGGCGGGGCCTGCCGCGCCGCGGAGCCTTCCGCGGCCCTGGGGGAGGGGGAGGCGGGTCCCACCGCCAGCCAGCCAGCCACTAAGAAACCTTTGTATCCCTCTCGCTGCAACAGGTCACACCACACGCCTTTTCGGAGGAAGAGGGTAAACAGCATTGTGGCTGCCTTGGGCTTTCCCCCCTTCAAACTTGGTATTGATTTTGGGGAGTTGAGGATTGGGTGAAGGAGGAGACTGAGTAGTTATGGGGTGGAGGGGCCACTTAATGCAAATCTTCCGTCAGTATTTAAAAAAAAAGGGGGTTATAGAGATTTGGTGTACCCACCTTTTTTCTTTCTCCTCCAGTTGGCACTTTCCCCAGAACTACCGACAGAATTAGCTGCAAGGCCCACCGGGCTACAGGTTCCCCTTCTCCATCATCCCCATCCCCATTCCAAGGTCCAATTTGTCCCTCTAGCTTGCTTTCTCCCTGTTTTTTTTTTTCATCTCCCTGTGTTTTCTGCAAAGGAGCTGGGAAAGTAGTAGTCCCAAGACCATCTTCGCTCTCACTTTCTTTCCTTGTTTAGAAAATATTTGTAAGCTCATTCCTGCCAAGTTTCAGGCCAATGAATCCCTCATTGCCGGGACACCACTTTTCTCCCTATATAGGCTTTGTTATTAAGAAATTGTAGGTATCTCACATCTAATTCATTCTCCTCCTGCTCCTTCTCCCCCCCACCCCCTTTCCCTTGGCTATGGCCCCGCCCCGCCCCCACCCGCCCAATCCTTAATCCATTCAAACAGTGAGGAAAAGAAAAAGAAAAAGCCGCAAACCCTAGCCCCATATTCCTCATTCTCCTCCTCTTCTCTTCTCCTTTCTCTTAAGCCTATCAGAAGAATTTCAGTGTGTCCCTTTCAAATGAGGAGTAGCACAACTCTAATAAACGAAGGGGGAGGGAGAGAAGAGAGAGACAGAAAGAAGGAAACAGGAGGAGAAGGGAGGAGGAAGAAAGGAGTTAGATTAACATTTCTTCAGTTCAGACCCAGAGAACTGGGATCAGACTGAACACAACTCCCAAGTTCTAACGTGCTATGGTTTTTAAACACCTCAAACACAGTTCCCACAACCCAAACTTTATCACCCTTTCCCTTTGTCGTGTCACTCACTCCCCCAAAGTCTGCACCACACTCTCCCTCTTCTTTTGGCTCAGCACTACCCTTGGGACTGGGCTTCCCGGGGCCGAGAGGTCAGGGTGGGGTGAGGTCTGCCAGACCCATCCAGGGTCAGGGGAGGGGAGGCAAGGGAGCAGGCTGTGGACAAAAAACCTGGAAGGGGGAGGGGAGGAAGGAGTGGAGAAGAGATAGGACGAGAAGTGGGGGGGGGGGTCCTGTGGGAGGGGGTATTGGACTGGAGGGTCTCGGGAATCTTGCTCGCAGAAGACCCAGGAGGGTAATTTTAGCCTCTCTCCCATTGTCCCGATGTAAAGATTTCAATAGGTGGGAGCTCAATGCGTAGAGAAATGGGAGCACGTCCGTTACAAATAGGTAGTTTTGTTTCTCTTGTTGTCACTACACGCAGGCAAACAAAGCCCGGTCTAAGTTTCCTTCCACTCTCTTGTTGGGATCTTTGTGGCTAAAATGCACTTGACTACAAAGGAAAAAAAGAAGCAGCAACCTCATGCTATTTGTGGCTTATAAAGGACTTAAACCATCAGGGTTATTTATTTTTTTCTCCTTTAACACTCTACCCAACCCAACCCCCTCCGTCGCCCGGCCTTCACTTGTAGGCAAATGCACCGATCGCTACCTCCCGGCCCCGTTCCATCTATTGCATTAATTCACTCAGCAAAAGTCCAAATTACTGGGAAGGAAGAGAAGTCGTGGCTCCCTCCCTTCGTTACCCCCACCCCTGCCCCCGCCGCGTTCGCTTCTGTCTTAAACTATCTTGGACAACTGGGGGGGGGGGGTGGCGTAAGTCAAGAAATCGGTGTGTGGGGGGCACTTTCAGAATTCCTCTAAATTCAGTCCCCCATTCCTTCAAGGAAAGTGTGGGGGGTACTCCCTACTTATTTTCTAAAGTTTGGGTTTTAGTTACAAGCTTAGGGCTCCTTTGAAAGGGGGAGGGGGACGTGGGACCCCCCCAGGACTGTCAGCTTTAAAATGAAATGAGTGGTACTTAAACGCGCCCAGAGACCAGGCAAAGGAGCACCAGAGGAATGATTGGGGCTGCTGGGGGCGGGGGGGGGGTGGGGACCGGGGCCACGGGGAGGGGCAACGGGAGCCCAGAACTGGAGCTAGAGCCCAGCCGGAGGTGGCCACCACCAGCTTTTCTGCGCCACGGGTTTCAGGGACGGGGTTGGTGCGCCCCCTACTGGCGCAAGTTTCCCCCAAGAATCGCGCTTTTTATTTTAAAAAGAAAAACGTTAGGAAATCTTCATCTTCGCCCTAGAGAAGGAGGGATGGGTGGGGTGGTGAGAAGCAAAATTAATTACAAGTAATTTTATCAACAGATTGGTGTGTGTCCCTCAGAGGCGTGTGAGAGTCTGATTCAATTTACTCAACTACTTAACGCCCATCTAATCCTTGGGCTAAAACTAGGGAGGGTGAAAATTAGGGGCACCTCTTCTCCTGGCTGTGTGCGCTAGATCACCTCATCCCTCCCCTAACCCTGGGTCCTTTCTCCCCCTCCCTCCTCTAGTTTCGCATATTAATTAAGTTTGGGCCGCAGGTAGGTTGCCATAGTGGGAGTGGCCATGGGTGGGGTTGGTTTATTGCAAGAAATTGATAACTGGTGCCGGTGGGGACCCGAAAACATTGGTCCGGGCTTCTCGTGATGGGCACTAGGGAGTTGGGGCAGCAGGGAGGATTTGCTCGCTCCACTGAGGCAGCCGGAAGATTCCTTCCCACCCCCACCTCCGATAACCAGATGCATGCATTTATGTCTGAACTCTATAATAATGCATTTAAGAGGTGAAAGGGGCTGGCTTGGGCCTCAGCTAATTGCGTTGATCACATAAATGAGCGGGGGGGGGGGGGGGAAATGCGTCACAATTGGGTCCTCATTGGCTGCATTTATTTTCAGCTTTGTTTTAATTAAGCGCGTTTGACTTATCCGCGCAGTACAACTAACAGTCGCTGGCATTCAGGCGTGAGAATAACGTGCTGGGGAAAATCAGGAGCTACTAAGGGCTCGGAAACCCCCTTTCCCCTTAGACTTCTGACGACGTGTGTATTTACAAAATCGAATCCCTGGCCACAGCTTTGCAACCCACGGCCATCACTCAGCCCTAAATACTCCTAACCTCCAACCCCAAACGCTAGAGCAAGCGCCCCGGTCCCACAGTCCTTCCTATTAGCCTACTGCATCGCTAATAACCACCCTCCATGCACTCCTCAGGAAGAGAATGAGACTTAGGACAGGGCTCTTCATTCAGGGATTCTTTAACATGTTTTCTTTGGTGTAATTTATGGAAACGGAAAAGTGTTTATAGGAAACAGGATAGAAATATCCCTTTCCCTCTTTCCCTCCCTTCCCTCCCTTCCCTCTCCCCCCTCCTTCCTCCCAAAGGACGAGAAATAACTCTTCCACACTTTTATTGATAGATTAGACAGCTTAAAAGGTTAGGGGGGTAGGAGAGGGCGGGGAAGGAGCTGAAGACTCTTGGAATATTTTGCCTTCCTTTGGTTCTGGGACCGGTCATAGGTAAAAGCCCTTTAGAATGCCCCCCGCCCCAAATAATCTTCTGTGGTAAGGGGAAATTTAACTTTTTAATTTTATTTTTTTTCTGCGTGTGTCCACTCCTTTCTCCTGAACCCTCCCCCCAGGAGTAACACATCTAAAGCTAACTATCAAACAATTTCGTTCATCGAAAGAACCGCAGACCTATTTTTTCTCCACAGCGGCAAATAGAGGTTTAACTTGCGGTAATTAGGTGAGAACTAGCCTAGCATCTTACTATTATGATGCTCGTTAACAGACGCTTCGTTTCTGCATCTGCATCTGAGAGCGCTCCCCTCCACTCTTAATCTTCTTATGGAAATGAAGGCGAGCTGCAGGGAACCCGCAGTCTTGGAGAATGTCCTTGTTAACTGGAATTTCTCAGCATTGCTAATTAGCAGAGTTTGACGACCACCAGTATTGGGGGAGAGCTCTGTTTAACGACGCGCAAACCCTTCCGAGGAAGAGCAGACTAATTTTATTTTGTAATTAAAATCTGAAAGGGGCCCTATTTGACAGTGAGGGCCAGGAGAGTTTTATCTCTCGGCGAAATAATCATTGGCTTGATAACTCAATTTTCGCAGAAATGTCAGCTGGAGCCTCCAAAAGTTTTAATTTGAGAGAGAGAGAGAGAGAGAGAGAGAGAGAGAGAGAGAGAGAGAGAGACCCGGAGAGGGTAGACAAAATGTCCTGAACCTGGAAATAGATTGAGGGTAGGAGTGAAAAGTAACTTAGCCAGATCAAGTCCTCCCCTCCACCCCACCCCTTCTTGAGTAAGGATTGTTTCACTCTTTATATTTTTATCTCCAGCACCTAGAACAGTGCCTGGCACTGTAGGTTTTTAATAAATGTTTGTTGATTTATTGATTTCCCCCCCTCCCCGCCCCCCACCTCATTCCCCAGCCCAGCAACTGAAAATCACTAGTAACCTAGTTCGGGACGACTGACAGAAGCAGCGGACCCCAGATTTTTTTTCTTTTTTTTTTTAGGAGAAGGGGGATAAAAAGAACAATACTAGTATTCAGGCCAGGCCCGGGGCTATTTGGGTGGATAGAGTTGGTTCATATCTTTCCCCTTAATATATGAGGACTGAAATATTACAAAAGAACCACACAGGCCTGACTTGTTTTCCTTTTTAAAGATGGTTTGTTACTGCTGCTTTTTTGGTCTTTGTCTTTGTATGTTTTAAAATCACAAAAAAAGAGGCGCACTCCCATTTGGGATGTTCTAAAGTATTGCAGCATGGCCACGAAATTGAGACAGGCAGGGACTCTGGATTTATAAAGGCAATACAGATGAATGTCAAGGGACGATCAACTATCATTCCTTCAACTCCGAGGCACATTCCTCCCCCAAACAAGTCGTCGGTCGGCCTACAGTAGGAGAATATGCAAAGTCCCAGGCAACGACGGACTCGGAATTTACTTTTATCGAACTTTATTTCCTTCAGACCCCAAAGACGAATTCAGATTTACATAGGCCACTCTGCAAAATAATTGAGGCTGCTCCCTAACGCCCCCTCCCATTAAATTTTTTCCTAACTTCTCAGATTTGGGATGAGGAGAGTAATTCAAACACGCCATTACGTTGAGTGACCTGTGAACACCTTCTCACTTCCCTAAAATACTCCAGGAGAGTTGGAGCTAGGAGTGTGTGTGTCTTCGCCTACTTAAAACTGCTTAATCATCTTTTTCCCCCTCCCTCGCGTCTGTTCCTTAAGCATCTTGCTTTTAATTTGCAGAAGTGTCTTTGCCCACAAAACGAACAAATACTTTCTCAGCCTAGACCCAATTTCACTCAATCATTTCCCTCAAGAGCTCTAAGGACCCTTGAAGACGTTCATTCTCGCTCTGCATTCTCCCGCCCGCCTTCCTTTTTTCTCTTTTATCTTAATTCTCTCTGAAGAAATAAAAACATTTTTTTTTCAAAAGACTCGGAGTGCCAAAACACAAGTATATTGAGGCCCTTTAGGTTGTCGTTTCAGATGGTGGAGACACTAGTAAATTCGGGTCCTCTTGTGTGTTGGTGCACCCGAGATCCCAACGTAAAGAGAGATACCACCGACGGATATGTGTCTACATCTGCAAGCACTGCAGACATTGCAAACATTCCCACACCCAGCACACACACACCTACACTGTCACCCCTCTACCTTCCTACTCCTGTTCCCACTCCAGAACCTGCAAGCAGTTTCAGGGGAACGAATTTGGCCCCACTTCATCACAAAAGCTGATGTCCATGGAAATGTTAGTTTGCTTATTAAAGCGAGCGGGTAATTGTTTTTTTAATAGCGACTTCCCCTGAGGGGCCCAATTGAAATGTACAAGGGAGCTGCCTCTAATTGGTTTTCCAGTTTCCTGGAATGTCTCTTCCTTGAGGTTGGTGACTCTGGTCATCACCTACCCCCTCCCCCAAAGTGTGTGTTGGGGGCGGGGGGAGGACCAGGGAGAAGAAAAAAGAAGCAGATCCCTTATCTCTCCCACCCCGCCCTGAAGCCTTCATGGAGTGGCCCTCAAGCACCTGTCGGAGTCCATTTCGAGAAGACCGCGGGTGCGGTGTACTGGAGAGGCCTGGTGGATTGTCCTCTGTCTCGAAAGTATTCCTGCCCGGGTTCCCCGAAGGGACTATAATTGTTTCTAGTTCTCTACTCCAGACTCTTGTTCCAATGGTGGGGAGGGGAGGAAGAGAGCTTGGAAGGCAAGAAAGTAGCATTACTATCCTCTCCCCTCAGCCTAGGGAGCAATGATAGACCGCAACAGGGAAAGCCTGGCTTGGATGTAGGGCTCCTAGACACTGGTCCTTTATTATTTTTTTTTCTCCTTCTCCTACTTCTCTCCAAGTTGAGTTCTCTATCTCCTGGTCTCTCTGCAGCTTTCATTATACAGCAGTCTAACTCTTTTCCAAAACAGCTTAGGCAGTGGACAGAACTAAAGAGGGCCTGTATTTTCCTCAACTTCTGCTAGCCACCCTTGGGTGGGTGAAGGAGTCATGCTTATGGTTGGGGGAAGCTGGGGCAGGATTCAGGGAAAACAATGGCCTAGAAAATTCTACCCTTGCTGAATACAGAAGATCCTAGTTTGGGGTTGGAGGGTAGGAGACTTGAATATGTTGTAGGGGAAGAGGCAATCCAAAGAATGGAAGAAAAAGACTAGGCTTTCCTTCTTTTAATGGACAGGGAAGAGGAAAAACCATAGTACTGAAGGAGGAAGAAAAAGCAAGGAGCAAAGTAGCAGCCCCCCAACCTTTGAACATCTGTCCCAAGGATCCACTAAACCTGGCTCCAGCAAAGGCTCTCTCCTCCAGTGGAGGCGAGCCAAGCCTGGCCATTGATAGCTTCAGACCTCCCCAAGAAACTTTCCACACCCTTGGAAGGATGTAGGGGTGGGGTGCAAGGCTCAGATCTAAGCTCTGATCCCTAGCACCCAGAACCAGCCTTTCCTCCCCTCCGGCCCCCACCTCCAGCACCTTTTCAGAGCAAAGACTAACACTTCTTTAGTGAGGGTTTAGCTACCAAAATAATCCACAAAAGGGGGAAGGGGTCTGGATCTAGGATGCTGGCTTTCTTTCCCTCCCTTCTCCTCTTCCCCTCCCTTCCTCAGTTTCCTTTTGCCCCACTGGATCAACTCATGCTCTCCCCAGCTTTAATATGAAGCTCGTTGGCATGACAGATTATAATGAGTCCTTTAGAAACCATGCTGATCTTTAGTGAGAATCTGAACTTCTCATCCACAGATTATTAACTGGAGCTCTGTGGGCTTACTAGTCGCCAGTGGAGTAGGCTGTTTCAGCACTCAAGTTACCATCAGATGGGCTGGATTGAAGCTGAGAAAGTCCAATCCAGTCTGAGCTCCTTGAGAAGCCCAGCTCCCTTCCCTCCACACAAGTTTTGAGAAGGCAAAGCTATGGACCTCAGCAGTGGCTGCACTCCTCCCCCTTTCCCCTTTCCTCTTCCTTCTTCCTCCAGCCCCAGCCTAAGCCAGCAAAAGCCCCAAGATGAAGCCTCCATCTGAAGCAGGAAACTTGGCTAGAGGGCATCTACTACAGCACTGAATTAGGATTTTGTTTGATGGGGTGTTTTGTGTTTTTGTTTTTTTAAAGAAAGAGAAAATACAATGGATGGTGTAAGACTCTCACCATTACCCTTGGTGTCCTCCTCCATTACCATTAACAACACTCTCAGTCACTATCCCAACCACCAGCCAATATTTGGAGAGTGGCCTCCACAGTAGAATACGGGTTTGAGGCTAAGCCCCCAGAGGGATTATAGATCATAGGGGGAAAAATTCTATTTCTTTGTTTGGAGAGGGTATTGTTAGGACCACTTTCAAGAAAAAGTGGTAACAGCAGACTCCCATTCTTTTGCAGGCTCTTTTGCCAGCTTAAAGGAAGGGGTTGTGTCTGTGTTGGGGAGGACATGAGGAATGAGGCCAGATGGACTGGAGAGAAGGCTGCCTAGGTGGAAGAAGCACACTGAGAAGACCCTGCTACCATCAAAGTCAAAGGGGGCTTGGGCATGGAGAATACTACCCTTACAGAATTTGAGTGATCGAATGGGTCAGTCCATGAGTTAGGAGAAAATACAAGCCTGGAAATGCAAGAATCTCCAGCAACCTCAATGAGAGGTGAGTTGAGTGGAGGAAAGTAGAGAGGAGAAAAAAAAAGAAGGGGGGGCAGAAATGAGGGGAGAAAAGCGGGAAGAAACCCTTTTGAGGTCTCTCTGAGAAATATTCTTGATTAGTGGACAACTGGTCTGAGAGATGTTCCAGTTCATTATTGTCACACATTTGATTCTGGTCCCCTCTCCCCCTTTTTTCTTCTCTCTTCTCTTTTCCTTCTCTTCCCACCTTTTACTTTCAACTTTTCCTCTTTTCCTTCTATCTTCCCTTTCTCCTTCTTTCATGATTCAAAGCAGAAGAGTAGGGCAGCAGTGTACATGGGGATAAAATGGAGCTGCTTGGGGTTTAGGAATGTAGTTAAGTTGTCCTTTAGAATAGAATTCTTTGGCCATGACCCAGCTCCAAACCTCAATCAAGGTGTTCAAGAAACAGATTCCAAATTCTAAAACCAGTTTAGAGATTTTCCTTTCTTAAGTGAGAGAATCCAGGAGAGAGGGATCTCATGTGTGACCAACTATATCTAAAAATATCTGTACCTTCCTCACTTCCACCCAAACTGGGGTCATAGAAAATTACCAATTTCATCAGGCTCAAGAATAAAGTTTACTGCTTTTAGAGAAAATGATTTTGGGGGAAAAAATGAAAAACCTACATCTCCTTTTATGCTAAGTTATAGACAGAACCTAAAGACTATTTCCAAATGCACACACCCAAACCAGTGGGGAATGGAAGAGACATCACCTATATGGGTCATTAAAGACAGTTTCCTGGTAATTAAAAAAAAAAACCCTCAAGAAAAAATCCAGAGGGGTTTGCCATAATCTGCTGTGTCTTTCTGAGAGACAGTGCTGTGAGTTATGGCAGAGGTCATGTCCAGGCAGCCACCAGGTGAGTTGTTTGGAAAGCTTTTTCAAAATGTCCCCTTCCTTCCTCCTTCCCACTCTCTTCCCAGACAGTGGTTTGGAATGCAAGTGCATGAAAACCATAAAGTGAAAGGAAAGTGATCTTTGGCTACAGAAGAGCACCAGAGAGACCCGTAGACCAAGGGGCTGGTGGGACCTGGGGAAACCAGGGCTTGAAAAAGTGTTGTCTTTGGCATACAGTCTCCAGAGGGAGAAGTAAAAGGAGGGTCCAGATCCGTCCTCACCCTTTTGATTGCTTTCGGGAAACAATGGCGAGGACTACATTGGACAATGGTGATTCCCATCTGTCATATTTGCCCGAAGACTCCAGGAGCACTCTGGGCCCTGTCACTGATGGGTCCCCACCCTTGTGGGTCAAGTCTTTCTGCTCTTTCAGTCTCCAAGATGTTGACATTGGAAGGAAAAATCTTTTGAAAAGGTTTTATTCCTCAGCAGAGTATCAGTTCTCCCTTCCCCTGTTTTTCCTCAAGTTTCTAAACCACCAAGTACTCTTTCACACCTGCACCCCATAGTCCAATCTTTTGGACTCCGCCATTCTGCCTCTATTTTTACAAGGACAGCAACGTTTCCCTCCTTTCGCTCCTCCTCCCACTTTTAGGAGACAGGACTGGGGGTGTGGGGAAAAGGCTCCCAAGAGTTTCCAGTAAACCGAAAGCAGGTTCCAAGCAGACCCTTCCCCCTTCCCCTCCAACCCCAAGCACTGCGCAGTTCCCCCTATGTCCAAAAGGGGGCGCCCGCGACAAACGCGCTAATAACGGACGGTCGGAGCCCCCTCTCCTGAGCCATAGCCCCAGGAGAGCGGATCGCTAGCTTGCCGGGTCTTTCCAATGGGAGGGTTCTAGACTTTAGGAATAATAATAAAAAAGATTAAAGACATTTTTTTGAGTTGAGGGAAAGTATGTCTTAGCCAACTACAAACACGTCGAAGCCTTTACGTTTTCCCCAAAAGTCCGAGTGCCATTAGGGGAGCTGGTGGCGCGCCTTGGGTGCCCCGCACATCCCCGGCTGAGCGTT
The DNA here is from genome assembly GCF_011100635.1 of Trichosurus vulpecula. Lineage (NCBI taxonomy): Eukaryota > Metazoa > Chordata > Mammalia > Diprotodontia > Phalangeridae > Trichosurus > Trichosurus vulpecula. The sequence goes on along the minus strand of NC_050576.1, from coordinate 255,807,821 downwards.
CGAAACCCAAGCTTTCTGGCGGCGCTTTGAGAGCGCTTTTGAGAGTCCCTAGTCCAAATTTGGAATCCTTTCAGACGGCCCTTCCTTATAAGTAATTAGAGCCTCAAGTAACTAGCATGTGCGCAGGTTCTAGGGTATGGCCTGGAACCCCGGGTTCAGGAGCCTTGTTTTCTGCGCTGCCGCATTTTGCCAGCATCTCCTCCTCCAAGGCAGTACCGGGCGGACAGTTCTTACCCCCCAAACTGGAAACCCACACTTCGTGAGCAGGGGAGGGAAGTCACAACGAAATAGAATGGTACCCCCCTTTTCCCTCTCAACTTAAAAAAAAACCCACACACAACCCACCAACCTACCCTTCACCTGTATTTAAATCGCACGTCTTTAATTACAGCAGTTGGGGATGTATGAGGCTGAAATGAAATTAGCAGTCATTACCAGTCCTTTAACTCGGTGGTGCTTTTGATCAGCACGAAATTAGCTTTCGAGTCCTAACAAAGGCGCTATAGCAAGCAGTGGGCTGTAAATAAGACAGCTCGACCTGCCCTCAACACCTTTTCTCTTGTCAATCACAGCTCTATCATTCAGCCCAAGATTAACCTTTATCTACCAAATTCTTAGAGAGAGAAGAGGGAAGGGGTGGGGGGGCTCCTTCCCGTACCACGTCGCTCTCTAACAGAGCCTAAAATGAGCCCCCCTCGTTAAATTGTATTATAATGAGTTGGTGTCAACATCTGCAATTTCCCAATCATTCCCTCTCCCCCCACACCCCCCCTCTCACCCCCTACTCCCGCCCCAGAGTATCAGAGAGGCAGAAGAAAGCTCAGATAGGCAAAACAATCCTCTGTAGCCCCCTCAAAGAAGGAAAATGAAATGTGTCAGTCCGTTTTGGAGAGGCAATTTTAGGTAGGAACATTGTTGCTTTTAGAAAATGATTTTGGGGAAATGATTAATTTGCTTCCCGGAAGGAAGGTAGGAAGGAAGGGGGGGGAGGGGAAGGAAGATTCCCTAGCTGACAGCCACTGGGTCTTCAGTGTGGTATGGAAAGTAAAACGTACGTTCAGGTTACCGTTAGGAGGCACCAGAGAGTAAGCCCTTGGTCCCCAGCCTTCAAGGGACAAGAATTCTGTCCAATTTTTGCCTTGGACATGTCGCAAGCACTTATTTGCACATTCTCCCAAGTAACATTTTGCCCTCATCCACTTTTCGGCCATTTCATAAAGTTCACTGATTCTTTCAGCCCTATATGTCCCATCCTATCCCCTAATTAAAAAAAAAAAAAGCAGGGTACTAGGTAGGCTTTAGGTCTATGTTCGCCTCACAGTTTGGATGCGGCCCGCGCTTCCCCCTTTAATAACTCGCATCGCGCGGGAGAGACTCTGTGGAAAGGCAAGTTGCCAAAGCAAACCCAACAAGGGCGGAAGCCTAGATTTCAAAGTCCTGGGTTCCTCTCTGGGGCTTCCTGGATCTGATTTCTTACTTTTATAAGGAAAACCCACAGCACCACCAACCACTCCACTAACAACCTATGACCCTACAAGGCGGATGACTGTGTTCCACAACGAAACTATCTGGAGGAAAATAACAAGATACCACTTCGTCTTAGAACTTGTTTAAAGATAACGAAATGAGCAAGCAATTTCAAAAGTTAACGCTTTCAGCTTTCGATCACCGTGGGTGAAATGATTGCCACCCAAGGTGGGTTTCCAGATCTTTGTAAAGGTCAAAAAAAAAAAAAAAGGAAAGGAAAAAAAAAGGAGGAGGGGATTAAGGAAGAAAGTGAGGGAGGGAGAGAGGGAGAGAGGTGGAAAAGGGGAGGGAGAGGAGAGAAAAGTAGAGAGGGAAGAGAAGAGAAGAGAGAAGAGAAGAGAAGAGAAGAGAAGAGAAGAGAAGAGAAGAGAAGAGAAGAGAAGAGAAAGCTCGCAGTCAATGTTAAAGTTGCAAGCTACTTACATGTCCATGCCAGATCAGGGTGTTGTCTTCTAGCGGTTTGATTGGCAGGTAAAAAAGCGAAAGGAGGCGAGGGCTCCCGGAGCCTCCTGTCAGTCCCTGCTTGCATACTTCTCACCGGACAGCGCGAGTTGAAGGAGCTCCGCGTTTCCCCTCTCTCTGTCCTCCTCCCCCCCCTCCTCCTCCTCCTCCTCCTCCTCTTCTTCCTCCTCCTCCTCTTCTTCCTCCTCCTCCTTTTCCATCCAGGACACGGTGAATCCAGTTCGGCTTTTCTTCCCCTCAGTGGATCCGTCAGCTTCTTTCCTCCTCCACCCGCCTCGCCTGCCAGAAGCCTCCAAGTCCTAGCCTAGCTTTGCCACTGCGAGCCCCTGCAACAAGAAAGATCGTTTATGGCTTAAAACCCCAAATGGCTGATTTTTTAAAAGAGAGAGAGAGAGAAAGAGAGGGAGAGAGAGGGGGAGAGAGAGAGAGAGGGGAGAGTGAAGAGAGGGTGAGGGAGAGGGAGAGGGGAGAGAGAAGAACGCACCCAGAGAACAACAAAAAAGTCAGTTAGCCCAACAGTGCTCTATCCCCCCACCGTACAGAAGAATTAAAAAAAAAAAGCTTTATGTTTTTTCAGTGGGTATTCAAAGATAATTTGATGCCATTGTTTCTGCTACAGATGGTTCTTTTAAATACAATAACACGCCTCTTTGTGCGGACTACCCACAATAAAAATCGAAAGCGGTCCCCTGAATAACCATTTTGTTCTCTCTTGTATGAGGCCAACAAAAGACGCCGTGAGGTAATGGGTTCTGTTTATTGAAGCCATAGAATAGGGGTTTGATAAAGATTTTTTTTTTAAAGCAGAAGACCTTGCAAGGTCGAACTGATCTCTTCATATTTTCCTTTTTAATTTTTTTTTATTAAACTATCTGTTCACGAATTATTTTTCGTGCAACTGCAGGTTTCCTCCTCGATTCCTAATCGGCCCAAACATCTGTCCTTTGTAATGGGGATTTATTCTGCTTGTTTTGGAAGATCTGTATGGGGATCAATAGTAAGGTCACCTTAGTCAAGCCTCAGTTTACTCCAGAGACTGAAAGGGGCAGAGCGATGAAGGTATTTTCAGTTCCTTCGGTTTAGGGCGGAGGAGTGCTGGAGTGGAAGAGAAGGGGAGCCACGAAGGGACGCAGCCACCAAATCCCCCCCCCCCCCAAAAAAAAAAACAGTGGCTGGAGGAAAAACTGATTATTGCCCACTCCGCCCTCCCCCGCCCCGTTCCTTGCTTGTCCACGCAGAAAGAAGGAAGCGATGACTGTAGACAAATAGATCAGGAAAGATGGATGACAGCCACAGGAGACGTGCCCACATCCCTTCGTGCCGTTTTTCCCCACCCCAGCCCCCACCCACTTGGACTAGGCACTAGGCATGCTCGCCTACGTTCCTAAAAGGCTCCGCTCTCTCCATCTCCCAGACTAGGCTCTTAAGCACTTTGACCAAGAAGGACAGTGAACCTGGATAAAAGGTGGGGAATAGGGCTGGGCAACCCACAAGCTGAAATTCCAGAAACCCAGCACCCCAGGGGGATCCTGGTGGACCTATAAAAGCTCGTTGCTCCTACCCCGGCGACTTGGACTCTTCGTACTCCCCCATGGTCTGCAGTCATCTATTTAGCTTGTTAAGTGCCACCTCCTCTCCAGTTTGAAGCCACCACTTCTCCCTATCCCCCTCGGGGCCCTTGTACTGGCCCCACCTGGGTGCGCCTGCTGCTGCCTCCTAGTTCAGTTCCCTTTAGACGGGAGGGGCCCTAAATTTGGATGCGGATGAGGTCTGTATCCCCTTCGACGACTTTCACGTCTTGCTCTTTGTACCCTCCTCCCACCCTTGGCGAGGGAGGAGACAAAGAGGGCTCGACGTAGAAGTTGTTACACCCTGACTGTGTTTGTCTACCTTTCTATAGAAATGGATGGTACGGATCCCGGCCTCTCTGGAGCCACGTTTGACAGTAATCCTGCTCTGTGACTTCTGCCCTTTGTGCGCTCCAAAATAGGGGCTCACCTGGAGCCCGGCAACGCTCTCGGATAATGGCTTTAATTTTAAAAACAAAACAAAACAAAACCCAAAACACCACGTCCTTAAGCACCCACCTCTATGTCTCTGCTTTTTTGCCTCTGTCTCTTTGCCCTCTATTTCTGTCTCCTGCCTCTATTTCTCTCTTCTGCCTTTTTTTTTTTTTAATCCTCCCCTCTTGTCTCTCTCTTTCCATATCGGTCTCTTCCTCTCCCGGTCTCGTCTCAGTCTCTCTGTCACTCGGTGTCTCTGCCTGTTTCCGTCTCCGCCCTCCTTTCTGCCTCTATTTCTCTGTGTGTGTGTCATCATCTCTGTCTTTCCCTCCCCCTTCCATCCATCTTTCAGTCCCTTTCTCCCTCCTCTCACTCCTCTACAAAATAAAAGACACCCAGACCAAGCCCATCTTTGCTTCCACTTTTCCTTTTCGAAACGCATACATCATTGGTTCACAACTAGTTTGAAGTCATTTAATAAGGGATTATTGGGAAGTATTTACACGCCAATTAAGGTCTTTGGTCGGAAATTTCGAAGACAAAGATAAGCTACAAAACATAAAACTAAAAGTATTTGTACCTGGTTGGTTCCTTAAGACCCCATTTTGCATTACAGAATAAATGTCTGGAGTACCTCTTTGCAGAGTCGGAAAACCAGGGCACAGACCCCACCCCGACTTCTGATCAACTCTCATGCGCCCAAAGAGAGCTCTGTCTCTGCACCAAGGTAGGGAGTACAAGCAGTTAGCTCCCTCTGGCCCGGGGGCAGATTTCAGATTGTCTTTCGATGACTCAATCAGGACTTGGGTAGGTTGTAGATAACGTTCAGAGGGCACAATGGCCGGAAGCTTGGCTGAGCAGGACGAAGGGTGGGCATCCTTGTTCACAGATCAAACATTCTTGCCATGGACGCAGTTCCTTGTTCACGTTTTAAGTCGGGGGTGGAGAAAAAGTAAAGGAGTACGTCTCTAAACTTTGGAACCACAACAGACAGCCCCAAGCGGGGTCACAGAACTCGTGCTTTCAAGCTTCTCGGGGAATTGGCTTGGCTTTATTCGATGCCAGAAGTCACAAAGAGCGTCTGAATTTGACAAAAGCGCCCCCCCCCCCAACCCTTTCTCACAACCCCATTGACTATTTATGCCCACATAGGAGAAAATGTTCTGTTTTAGGTTGTGCTGGGGCTGCTCTCGGGTTAAGGGCAGCTTCTACAGCCAGCTCATGATTAGCAAACTTCTTAAGGTCAAATACACGGGATCCACCTGATCCGCTTGATTCATCCATCCATCCCTTCATAAAGGCGCTCGAGTCTGGGCCTCGCCGGGGCCTTGAGGCGTCGGGGAAAGACCAAGAAAGGAGTTTCCAGGTTAAGAAATCTTTGGGAACTCTGGATAAACGGGAATCGCACCCCTTCATTGGAAGAAGGTGGAGAAACTGTATCTGGCAGGTTCTATGAACGCCAAGGGACCACCAACTGCCCCAGATGGGATTGGGAAGCGGGGCCAGTTCGAGGGTTGCCTTTGCAAACGATATAGTTCTGTACAAGTGAAAGGATCTGGGCCAGAACGCCGGGTCCTGGCCCTAGCCTCAGTTTGTCGGAAGCCACGAGGAAAACGAAATTGGACAGGGCCAAGTGCTGAGGTAGAGATGACTTCTCTGACGGGAACTGTCCGTCCTAAGACTGCATTCTGGGGCAAAACTTTCGTTGCCTCAGGGGAAATCGGGAAGGCTTACAAATTGACAGCAGGGTGAAGGACTGATTTTGAGCCCAAGACAAGAATATAAAACTATTCCCCACTCTCTCTCCACACCCCATCCAAATGGTATGTTGAGCTCAGGAAAGTCAGAATCACATTTTAAAAAGTTTTCTCTCTCACTTTTGTGCTCCAAGGTTGGTGACTTCCCGGCCTTTCTCTTATTTTGACTGTGCCAGTTAGGGGTCATTCCACTGCCTTGGTTAACAATCTGAACACAATTTGTCCAGAAAGTTTAAACAAATAAAAAAATTTAGACAGCTAGATGAGTATCTATTGAGAGTGCATGAAGGGATGCCAGGAAATGGTGCCTATCTTGGGTGTACTGATAGGGACCAAGACAGCTTTTGGAGCAAAGGAGGTAAGAAATGTAAAGTGCTATTTGAATTCTAGCTGCTACTGCTGCCAATATTATTACATCACTTCCTCTTCTATGGGATTTTGCTCAGATGTATCTTCAGGAAATCAATCATCAAAGGTTAGTGTTCTGTAGTGGGACGGGGGGTGGGGAGCAGCACAATTTTAATCTGAGGCCTTGGGTTCAGATTCGAGCTCCTGAACCAGTGTAACCTTGGGGAAGTCACTGCCTTCATCTAGCCCTCATCCTCACCTATTACTCAGTAGCAGTCTCATTTTACATTTAGCCTGGGAAAGTAATAAGTGGTACAGCAGGGGAGAAAGGCTTCATGGGCAGGGCAAGTTTGGACCATTCCCCAATCCAGGAATGGAAGACTATAGGTGTTTGTGTGTTTATTACCTTGATGAAGGCTACGCTGATGTTAGAATTTCCTTTCTTAGTCACAGAGCATTAAGAAGCCAGAAGACTTTAGCCAAAAAGGTGGGGGATTTGGAATTGGTAGAGGGCTGGATTCCAGTCTGGCCTGCTACTTATGCAATTATCAGTTAAATGATCATCTCTGAGGTTCATTTTTCTCATCTGTAAAATGGGCACATTAATGCTTCTAATACCACTGACTCCCAGGGCTATTGTGAAGCTCCAATGAGACAGTACTTGGAAAGGGCTCATTATATAAATGTCTGCTATTAGGAACAAAGTCCATCATTTCTGTTTGTTTATTCCCTCTCCCTTGGGAGAGCCAGGCTGTTGAATGCAAGGTTTGAAAGAAGGGAGGGCATGCTGGAAATGGAGCTTCACTTGATTTATGGCTGTCCCTTTTGACTTAGGCTGGCAGCTAGAAGCCAGGCTGGATAATTCAGGGGCCTGGTAGGGAGACAAGGATCTCATTCTTGATTAAAGTACCTTAAGAAATATTATTTGAAGAGATCTCTTCCTGTACTATGTGACAATCCCCTTCAAGACTCCCTCCTCAGGTCCATGACTTTCTGTCACTGCTCTCCACCCCCATGCCCACCTTCCACCTGTCTCCTGACTTCAAGTCATTAATCAGTGTTTGTATGTCTTAGAATATTTGAGCTTGAATTCCATTTCACCCTGAGTGACCTTACACAAGCAATGTCTCTCTGGGCCACAGTTTCTTCCCTTGTAAAATTCAAAGGGCAGGGGTAAAGATTGAGATAATCTCTAAAGTTTCCTCCAGTTATGAGTATTATGAAATAATATAAAAAGACCCATTTGAAGAGATAATGGCAGCACTAGGAGGCCACTAGGTGGCAAAATGGATAGAACACTGGGTCTGGGACTTGAGTTCAAATTTGATCTCAGACACCTACTAAGCTGTTTGACCCTGGACAAGTCACTTGACCTCCATTTACTTCTGTTTCCACATTTATAAAATAGGGAGAATAATAGCACCTACCTCCCAGAGTTGCTGTGAAGATCAATTGAGAAAATAATTGTAAAATGTTTAGCACAATGCCTGGCACATAGTAAGCACTATATAAATGTTAGCTATTACTATTAGCACCCTGCTTGTCAGGGAAGAATATGTATTAGGCAAAATCAAAGTATTCATGGTTAGAGGCTGTTATGCCTTGCCCTCAAGCCTCTTTTCTGGATTGGCAGGTGCCTCCTCTCTGGGTTTGATCCTGATGGGAGAAGGGAGAAGGTGGTTGACCCCATATTTGCTTAGGCTTCCCTGGAATTCTCTTCATAATCCAAGTGGTTTGCTATTGTTTAAAAAGAGTCCTGAAGAAGTCCAGGAGCCCTAGAAGGTTAAAGTGGGGCAACATTCCTGGGGGTGGGGGTGGGAAATAGACAGACCCAAAGGAACAGGCCTGAGAGGGTTTCAAAGGGTTCTGGCAAGTTGGAAAACATCAGAGTAGGTTGGATGTTGGAATCATCTACCTGGCCCCCACAGGCCAGAAGAAGCAGGGGATAATTGGAGTATCCTGGAGAACTCCTAAAGGAAAAACCCAAGGGAGTCTGCCACAGACATGTTGTACAAAGAGAATGGTTTCTCTGTAGGGAAAAATCATAACAAGCTCTCCTACTCTCCCTCTTCTCTAGATACAGGGCATCATATTCACAATAGCCAATAACTTATTATCCTTCCTCTCTCCTCCTCCTGGCTCTTGTCTTCCTGAAATACATTTCCCATTCCCAATATGCTTTTTTCTGATATTGGAATCCATTCCATACATCTATATAGAAGGGAGATGATGAGAGCCAGCTTTGCCTTTAGAAGAATAATATAGGGGATGGGAGAAGGAGGCAGGAATCATGGAATTGGTTTCCTTTGCTTTTACTCTGGCATATTTACCTTCCTTCCTTCCCCAAGTTTGTCTGGTACAAACCACAAAATAAATCAAATCTTTTTGGAGAGAGAGTAGCTGGTATTTAAAGAACAAAAGTACTTCATATGTATGACTGGATTGATTCCTCAAAATAACTAAATGAAGTAGGCAATGTAGGTATTTCCATTTTGCAGATGGGAAATCAGAGTCAGTCAAGGGAGGAATCAGGTGACAAGACCAGCACCCAATGCTGAACCAATATCTCTCCTGACTCCAGGCCCAGCAGGCTTCCTCTTGTTAAATCCAACTTCTGGGCACCATGGGTAACTTCAGTAAATTAAATTCATAAAGTACTTTTTAAACACCTATTATGGGAAACGTATGGATCTAGATTATATGGTTATAAAGATTAAAAAAAACCCCAGTCCTTGCATTCAAAGGGCTTATGATTTATTGGACATAATGTCTCCTCTACCCTCCCAACCCCACAGAAATTTTATATGTACAGTATGTGGTACATAAAACAACAGCAAAGACCCCAAACATATTTGAGAATTCAACCAATAAGCTGTACTAGAACCAGGAGAGGGGCAGAATTGCTGCCCATAATCATATGACACTGATCTATAAAAAGTTAAGAACATTTTAAATAGATGTCACATACCAAATGTGAACAACTTCCAAACTATGTGGTATAGAATATTTTCATGCATATGTCTATGTAGTGTATGTATATGCACACACAGTGTATATATGCATACATATGCACACATACATATGTATGTGTGTATATATACATATATGAAATTAAAATCTTGTGAGAACAAGACAAAATATATGTCACCCTGCCTGCCACTATACTCATCTCAATCTTTCAGCAAGTCTACAAACAATGAGCTTACACCCTAATTCTCTTACTCAAATAAAAAAAAGTCATTTTTACTTATTTGTACAATAGTATGCAGGCCATTTAATATAAAAGAATAGTATTAGGAGAGCTACTTATTTTCTGACCTTTTCTATCTGGATTCCATCAAACTTGACAACTGATAACAATAAGATGATAGCTTATATTTATCAATCACTTTAAAGTTCATAAACTGCTTTAGATATATGATTTGATTTGATCTTCCCAACAACCCTGCGAGTTGGCTACTATTCTTGTTAGCATTTTATAGATCAAGAGACTAGGGTTCAGAGATGTAAATAGCTCTGTCAGTGGTACAGGCAAAGTATCTGAGTTAGGGTTCAAACCCTAATTCTAACCCTAACTTTTCCTGATTCCAAATCCAACACGATCTTCTATGCTCAGCCATTCACAGACCTGTGCCTTGCCATATTTATACATTCTTCATGAACTTGGGGTTAGCATAAATGCAGTCTGGGGCAGTATTTGGCCATTGAATATGCCAGTCTTAAAAGAATTCCAAGGTTGGCTGTTCTTGCAGGTTACGGAGAAGTGTATATAAAGTTGGCCAAACACAGTGGAGTCTGAGAGAAGGGAGAACTTATTAACTTTGATTGAGTTTAACAAGAAAAGGTTATTGAACCAAAGAAACTAACTCCCGGAAAAATTTCCATTTGTTCTCCTTGTCCACTTCTTTGCTTTCCTCTTAAAAAAAGAAAGTTATACCTGCCTCCCTTCCCCCATCCTCATCCTTCCTTGCTTTTGTTATTCTAACTTATGGAGATTCTGCTCGAGAGGGCAGTGATAAAAATAATAATAATCTAAATGCTTGGTCCAAGGTTCAATAGCATCTTTCTATTGGTCCTAAGTGACTAGGCTTTGCCCAATTGGGTCCAATTCATTCAATAAACATTTATTAAACACTACTATGTGTTATGTGGTAGGGGTGAATGCCCTCTCCGGAGGGCAAATATGTACAACTCAGTAAGCAGATAATATATGAAAAGTAAACTACAAAGTATATATGTATATATATATATGTGTGTATATATATACATATATATACACATATGGATACACAGAGAGAGAGAGAGAGAGAGAGAGAGAGAGAGAGATTTCGCAAGGGGATCACTAACCGAAGCTTCTGCATCTGTTGACTGCAGGCTTTGAGAGCAAGGTGAAACAAGTTATGGAAATGGGTATTTTCTTCCTTCTCTTTTCAGGCACACTCCCCAAAGTTAGGCCTGCCTTTGATGAAGACCTGTAGGATCTTGTGATTGTAGCAGGCCAGGATTGGGTTAAGGCCAGGGGGAGAGACTGCCAGCTACTAAAACTTCCTTAAGCTTGAAGGCATGTGGCATCCAGGGCCTAGGTAGTAATGAGTTTGGGGATCAGTTTGTGCTAGTCCCTCTCAGCTAGTGATTTCTTGGATGCTTCCCTCTCACTTTGGAGCAGAGGAGAAATTCCCATACATTCAAGGCCCAAGTCTCCAAAGGGTACAGGCCAATGGCATATCTAGCTATATCTTCCAAAAATCCCAGGCTCAGAAATCCAGAAGGGAGGGAGGAAACCACAGTTCTGACAGTACACACGTGATTACTAATTAACCTCATTAATGACTGCAAATCCATGAAAATCTGTATTTTTATTTTCACTGAAAGTCAATTAAAAACATTTTGCCTCCTATTACCTACCTTCCTTGCTACCTTCCCCCCACCCCTTAATCACCTCCATCAGGACTGCCCTCTCAGAGGTCAGTAGAAATTACTTTAAGACATTCAAATAAAAGTATTGTTATTTTAATAGGCACTGTGGATAGTTTAATTTGTATCTTGTATTAAATTAAACATATGGTGAACAGGGTATAATAGATTTTCTATAATTTAGCTGCCAACGTGGCTACGGCAGCCAGTCCCTCTCCCCAACAGCCTTGTCAGTGGTTTGTTTACTAGCTTATTTGAATTAAAATAAAGCTTCTCTTCTGCTGACTGCACATCATTATCTATGAGACCATAATCCTGTGAGCAAATCCCATATCTTCCAGAACTGCCTCTTTTGTTTGGGATCACCGAGAGCTTAGCCTATGACAAAGAGGAATAAGGCATCCCTCTCATCCTCATAATTAAGTGTGGGGAGTAATTTAGAAACAAACCCAGAAAGATGTACAATTTAGAGTTATATTTCTATACAGAATGGAAGAGAAACAGGATAGGCCAAGCACCTGATTGTGAGCGGGATGTTTCAGCCATATGACAGGCACCCATCCAGTTGAGGAAAAAGGACAAATGTGAAGCAGTGGTTAATAAAGGATGGCCTCGTTTTTTGCACCAACGGGGCAGCCATTCTGTCTGAGGGAACTAAAGGCAAGTGTGGGGTGTCAATCAGGGGAAATGTGAGACTGCATTCCCTTCTCTTCTGGGGAGCCTACACTATGTTCTCCCATTATTCTAACTGGATTCACAATTAATAGTTATTGTGTTGCTCACATGGGAGATCTGTAATTGTGAGCATAGTAGTTAAAATGTTGAATAAGAATAACAAAACAGGTTTTTTTTTGTTTTGTTTTGTTTTCCTTATGGAAAAATACAACTCTTGTTGGAAATTGTTAGTATTTTCCATCCAGGATGCATGAAACTATGATTCATAGCAAAGAGAAAAGAATGAATAATTTAATTGGCCATTTCCAATTGCACCCCAGCTTGTCTTACCTCCCCCCTCCTTGCTGTGACACTAAGAACATTTCTCAGTTTAAATAGAAGTTGCGGAATTTCACAACCAGGTCATACAGAGAAACAGCCTCCCCTGCTTTGCCGCCCACAGACAAATTGGTGATGCCTGTTTGGAAGAAGAGGGGCAAGACAGGGTGGATTTATCAAAGTCTTCCACAGGAATTGTCACAGATGGGAATTCTGAGGACCTCTGGGAAACTAAACCAGACCCTGGTGAATTCGTAAGCAGGTCCTTAGACTTTAAAAACATTTAGGCAAAGTGACAGTTCAGAACATCTGTTAGCCTTCTGTCTGAGCGTAAACTCGATGTCATGGAGTGCACAGCTGTAGACATTTTGTGTGTCTTTGCCAACATCTGTCACAGCAGTACAGTAATATAGGTAATTATCCACACCTTCTATAAACTGTTTGCTATTTTAATTTTTTGAAAGAGTAAAATTAGCGTTATAGTCCTTGGCAAAAATAATTGAGATAAATATAATCATTTTTCCCCTCCCAAAGATGAATGAATGACTGATGTGATCACTCTGAAAAGAGCATACATTTAGAAAAATTTCTCCTGCCAATATGGGCCTTAGACCAATTTTTAAAAGGTAAAAAAATGTAAGTGATCGCTCCATAGGAAAAAACATCAGAGATTCATTTTTCAGAAGCAAAAGTAGAATGAAAGAAAAGGAAGAAAGAAGCCAAATGGTCTTCCATCTAAAGCAAATGAAGATGGCATATTTTGTGATTTAAACAAAAAAGATAGTGTGTATGAACGCCACACAGCCCTGGTGCCAACTGGTTTCCTCTTCAGAGTGGCCCAATGGTCATTTGACAATTGCTACTGGTAGCACTATCTGTTGTTGATGGAACAGCAATAGCATCCCCGACCCAACCACATACAATTTAACAGCGAAATGGCAAATACAACTACCCCTCGCACCCTAGTAGTTTATCATTGGAAGAAGAGTCACAAAGGGTTGACAGACATCTAAGGTTCCATCAGATTTCTTAGGGCCAGGGCCAGAGATGCATACAGCCCAGATGAGATATCTGGATGGGGTAGACAGGCTGTGTTTGATTGCCTGAGATGATGCCATAGCTGTCCTTGAGCCTGACATGTGAGGAACCTGAACCAATTAAGGCTCTATATTCCAAAGCCAACTGTCTGTATATATATGAGTATGTGTATGCATATATTTATGTGTTTGTGTGTATATGTTTATGTATGTGTTTGTGTATACGTGTGCAAATATATGTATGTATGTATAGGTATATACATGTGTTTATGTGTATGTGTGAATGAGCAAAGGTATTGGGGAGGGTTCAGAGAGAATTCCTTTCAATAATCCCTCTGAGTGAAAAAGATTGAGCCCAGAAAGAGAAAATAAGCAGCTGGTGGGGGTAGTTTCAACATCTAAACATGTGATGCCATCTTAACCAATTCATTACATACTTCTTTTGTTTCCACAACAAAAGGGAAGCAACCTGTGCTGGAAATTGTGATTCCAGTATGATCCCGCCAAGACTAAGGTGAAACCTTTAAAAAGTGCTGTCAACTCTGCCTCCAGCTGGTAAGAATGGTGCGGCCCGGAGGTCCCAAGTACAGTCTGGATGAGGTCGTGCCCTCGCCAAAGGCCCTGCACGGCCCTAGCTTCTGTAGTAAGGGCAGCTTCAGAAAATAATGATTCTGGGCAGGAGGGAGGGATGCTGGCCAGTTCTTTTACACAATCAGATTTCCTAGATGTGGCATTTAATCAGACAAGGTAAGCAGTTGAGTGGTTCTCTGTTTGGTGAACTCTATTGATGCTACAAAATGGAGCTTAGAGCTTTAAAGAAACCCTGGAGGGGTTGGGAAAATATTTTTAGAAGGCAATGTTGAAAGATATGACAGGAAGGATCATGGTGTGTACCAGCATACACCACCACCGGCAAGAAGGTGAAGAGTCATAGGCATTGGCCTGTAAGGTCACAAGGTCCATTTGTCAAAGGCTCGGCATCCAGAAGAGGATTCCAACTTAAGGCCAAGGGCCGGGAGGGGCAAACCTTTTGGGGGGAGGAGGTGAGATGCATAAGAAAGAGAGAAGGAAGGAGTAGGACCTAGACATAAAAGAGACAGACAGCCTGGCCCCCAAAGAAATACTAAAGGTAGGAATGAAAGGAGATGATGACTAAAAGAGAAGAAAAAAAGAGAGAGAGGGGGATACTGACAGAGCGCATGGCTGGGGGTAGAGAAAAGAAGAGGATGCTGAGGGGTGAATGGGATCTTAGCAGCTAAGGGAAAACCAAGGGACTTGAATAGGAAAGTGGATGTTAAGGCCTTAGAAGCAGGAGGATAAAACAGTAAGAATTAAGACCTAGAAAGGAAGATTAAAAACAAAAAAATCAAAGAACAATATAGCCTGTCCAGTTTAAAGTGGGTGAGTCTAAGATCCTTTCCAACTCAAATTCCTTTACTAGCAGTTAGGGGAAAAAAGGAGCAGTTTACGTGATTTGAGGATGATTAAAAAAAGGGTAAAAATAATGAACTCCCCAAAATACCTTTGAAAAAAAACAGTCTCCTTTTAGTGCTGAGCCTGGGTCCTTTAAATGTCTCTACTATTAGGATTCTGGGGCTGGAAACCCAAGCAAAAGGATCATTTTTAAATAAGGTTATCAATGGCATTATTTTTGAACTTAAAATAAGAGAGAGAGAACCCATGAAACAGTGGGAATAAAATATTCCACATGGCTGTGGTGGCTTCTGTGAAAACACACATATCTTCCTATTAGGCAGAGTGAACAGATAGGCGACTTACCGTTTCTGCAAACCTGGGAGAGCAGGGGATATCGCCAGGATGTTTCTGTCCATCAAATCACTCTTTCCCGGTACCCCTGGTCCTATAGTTATAGTATCTCCCTTTGACATTACACTTTTCATTCTGAAATTTTATTTGATTATAGTCAGGGCCAATACTGACTCTTTGAGGTTCTTCTACATTGTGTCACTCGGGGCCTCTCTTCACCGAGGGTCCCTGCCCCTATCAAAACCTGTTCTATTCCAACCGCTATTTGGAAAGTATCAGATACATCAATTCACACTAAGGTGCTAATGACTGACAACAGTGGTCCAGGACACCCCTTAATAGGGAATGTTCCTTCACCAAAGGGAGAGGACCTCTCCTGGTAGAATGTCAGATGTTACTAATAACGCTACAAGGGGTATGGGCGAGAGAGAACATGGGATTTCTAAAACTCTTTTCATTATACTGTATAGATGGCAACTTAGTCCAACCTTACCAAGAATAGATTATCTTCTGGATAAATAGCAGGGTCTCCAATTTTAGAATGACAAGTTGGAGGCTTAGAATTCCAGAAATTTGTAGAAGTCTTTAAAGTCCGTGAGAAGGAAGGACAAACACAAGTTTTTATTGTTTGTATTGGTCCAGACTTATGATATCCTCAGTGTGGGCAGTTCACTGTGGGGAAACGCCCTCCACTCAGTGGTCAGTCTGTTACTTAGAATCTTAGAGAATTGTCTCAGAGCAAAAAGAAAATCAATGACTCACCCAACCTTGGTAAGTATGTCCTACCCAGTGGTAGAATTCAAACCTTGGTCTTCCCACTCTAAAGGACCCCACTGATCCATTACTGCTATTCAAAGTTTGATGAAAATAATACCAGAAGTTCAGATTTATACATTGATTTAAAGTTTACAAAAGTTAGAAAAAGAAAGAGTCCTTTCAGCTAATTTGGGGGAGGATGCCCAGGGAAAGAATTCCCATGGGAGGTGGCTCCCCAGCAAAGCCCTGGAAAAAGCTCAGGATTCTAAAAGGTGGAGATGAGAAGATTTCAGTTTTACAAGGAATGGATCATCCAAATTACTGAAGAAAATTCAGAGTCGGCTGATGTTGTATCAGTTGGAAATTAGAGAGTAATTATAATACTCAGGTTTGTTTTATATATCTGTACACACACATCCATACATATACAAATACATCTACATCTACATCTATATACACCTATAGCTATCTGTTAAGGTGTCCACCAAGGAGGCAAGAGAGGGCAGGTGGGTGGTACAGTGGATAGCAGTCCTGAAATCAGGAGGACCTGAGTTCAAATCTGTCCTCAGATACTTACTAGCTGTGTGACCCTGGGCAAGTTGCTTAACCTTGTTTACCCCAGTTTCTTCATCTGTAAAATGAGCTGGAGAAGAAAATGGCAAGCCACTGCCAAGAAAACCCCAAATGCAGACAACTGGACATGACTGAAATGATTCAACTCAAGGAGGCAAGACCCTCACTTAAATCCAATTTATGGGCAAGTCGAGATATTACCTGTGATGTTGTTGGTCCTTTTCAAAAAGTGAAGGAGAAACAACAACAACGAGGAAGAGGAAAGGAAATGATACAATCACTGACTTGATATATAGCAATCCTACAAATCCCCTACAATGTGTATAACCTTGGGAATTTCATTCCTTTCCCCTGCGCCTCAGTTTCTTCATTTGTAAAATGAGAGGCATGACCTAGATGACCTACAATATCCCTTCTGGCTCTAAATCTAAGATCCTTTGACCCTAAGTGCCAGATTCCATTTAACCCATGTCAATAGAGGTCATAATTTTGCCTTTTTTCTTACAACAAGTTCCAGATGTCAATAGAGGTCATAATTTTGCCTTTTTTCTTACAACAAGTTCCAGATCAAATTGCCACCAAATCCTTTCCCAAAAGAAATCATGGAGAACAACAACTCACACATATAGTGGCTCATGAGGGCTTTTCTCAGTCAAATGTGGTGTGTATCTCAAAGCCCAGGATCCCTGTTTGACAAATGAATAAACAGGCTCAGAGAGAGGAGTGACTTCCTCAAGACCATGGAACTAGCAAATACTAGAGCCAGGATTCAGGCCCAAGCCTCTCCTGCCTCCAGGCCTAGCCCTCTTCCTCGTCCACCAAGATGCAGAGAACTAAAGTCTGTGTCATTTAGGGTGAGAGCCACAGTCTCCAGCCTAAACTAAAGACAAATTAATTTTTCCGATGGTGTTTAAAGCATCTTGGTCACTTCCACCAGTATCCTACGGCACAAAGTTCTTTAAGCAGGGAAGCAGTAGGAAGTGCTGCTTATCAAGGCATCCATTTGAACACTTTCTAGGGGTTGATAAAAGATATTTCACCACCACAGACTGAAAGGATTTAGAACCACCATCCTCCTGTATCAGGGTTAACTTTCAATGTGCATTACCAGCAAATGGCATCATTAGAAAAATAAGATTAATTTGTTGATTAGAAATAAACACTTTGAAGTGTCCATATCCTCTCTGTGTGTTATTCCTGCCTTCTCACACTTTGAGAGACGTGGAGGTCCTCCACAAACCCCAGTTTAGGGCTCCTCACAAACTAACTTGTATGTGCGTCACCTCCTCCCAACCCCTTGCATGGGGCTGATTCATCTCATTAGAGCTTTATTCGCCATTCCTTATTTTCCTCCAAAGGAATCCAGAGCATCTTCCTTTTCCAAAGAGAGCAAGTTTTGACAAGGCTGAAACCCACATGCCAAAAAATCATTGGGGGATGTTGCCTCCATTTCCAAATGTCAAATGACACACAGAAATAGAGGCGGCATCTCTGGTACTCTCTTTCACTTCTGGCCCGGCTTGTCCCGAAAGAGGCAGGAAATCAGGCCACAGCTTTGAGCAAATTTCAGCACACAGACACCCAGAGATGACTACCATCTTGCACCTGCAGAATCTGCTGTCAGCTGCTCAATTCCAAGGCCCTGGCTTTTCACTGATTCCTGCATCTTGGCTGGCTAGTTTTTTAACTCCTTAGCTACCAGTAGCTATACCAGTAAAAGTCAAATGAGATTGGGGAACAAGAAAAAGGCAAGAATGAAAGGGTGCAACTTTGCTGAATTTTGCATGCTCCCTAAATTTGTCCCCAAAGTTGTCTCAACAGCTGCACATGGATCAGAGGAGCATCTCAAACTCCAGCCTTGACTTCCTAGCCCGGAATCCATTCATCCTGGCTTCAGGAAACGGCCAGCCATTCAAATCACCAGTCTCATTTATATGCTGCAGGCAAAAAGCCAACAAAAATATGGTCCCATTTAAAAGCTTTTTAAAGAGTGAGCACCTCCCTCCTCTCCCAATTGTTCTCTGCTTTTTCACATTGCCAGTTAATAGGTTTTTAGAGCAGATTCCCTCAACTCCTTCCCCTGCCACATACTGACTTGGCTGGCATCTATGCGGCAAAAGGCTGTTTTTCAAGAGGCTTTTAAATCCATTGGACCTCTTTATGCCTTTCATTTGCTAGCTCTTCAGGTAGGAACTGTGTTTCTCTCTTAGCAGTTTTTGCATGTTAGGAGTCATGCAACTGGAATGCATAAGTGATGATGATGTTGATGATGATGAATAACCATTGTAAAGGGTGCTTAGGAATAAAACCACACTGATGTTTATGCTGAGAAATTCCACTGATCTCTCCCCAAAGAACTGCATTTATATAAATATATTAATCATTTTAGTAGGAAAATTAAATCCCCTTGTGCAAGTATTCATACTTTGATTTTTTAAAATTCTTTTTTAAATTTTTTTTAATTTTTAGTTTACAATACTCAGTTCCACAAGTTTTTGAGTTCCAAATGTTCATGCTTTTATTAGCTGATATGTTAAGGTTTCTGGAAATTCATTTTATTCCCTGACCTCTACCCCCACACACTTGGACCTGCTTCGACCAAAGATTAACAGGGTCAAGTCAAGAATGGGGTGCAGATGATGAAAGAGATGCGAATAAAAAGAACTGATGAGAATCCATGAATCTGCATTCACATATTGAGAAGCAACGGAGGATTTCTTTATCCAAAGCGAAAATTATCTGCTTACTCCAGCAACATAAGACAGAGTTAGTGGCATAATTACTCGTTTTTATATAGCCTTTGAAGGTCTGCAAAGCACCTAACATTATGTTATTTGAGCCTCCTAATAATCCTTTTTGATACTATTGTTTCCATTTTATAGGTGAAGAAACTGAGACTTGGTGAGTTTAAGTGACTGGTCATATAATAGAAAGTTATCAGAGGTAGGATTCAAACCTCTGCCTTCTTGAGTCCATGTTGGGTAATCTTTCCCCTGGGCTACACTACTATTATAAAGAGGAAATGAACTGACCAATTTATTAGTAATTTACTCATGGAAAGGAACATTGCTGTATTGTATATTGTATATTGCAGTCTTGTTTTTGAGCCTTGAAAACTGAAACCAGTGATCCCAACATATTGCTGAAATGAGCTGCAGTTTTCCAAGTGATGAAACCATTTAAAACTAACCTGGTTCATATATTTCCTAATTTTTCCATTATTCTTGGTTTTAGTTAGTAGGTATGACACTTACTACCAAGTCATTGGCAGCAGATAAAAAATAAACAATAGGAGCCTGAGGTCTAAGGATTCAAAGACACCTAACTTTGAAGGCATTTAAGTTATTACTAACTAATAGGCTCAGGGGAGCTAGGCAGTACAGGGGATAGAGAGCAGGTCCTGGATTCAAATCTGAATTCAAATCTCTCTTCAGACACTTACTAGCTGTGTGACCCTGAGCAAATCACTTCATCCTGTTTGCCTCAGTTTCCTCATCTTTAAAATGAGCTGGAGAAGGAAATGGCAAACCACTCCAGCATCTCTGCCAAGAAAACCCTAAATGGGATCACAGAGTATCGGACACCACAGAGTATCGGACATGACTGAAATAACACAATAACCAATAGGCTGGACTTTCAAATGCCATTTAAAAAATTTAAGTGCAGGGTTAGCATAATGTAGAAGAAAGAAAGCTGGATTTGGAGTCATACTCCGAGGAACCTTGGCTCCACCATTTATTACCTGCATGACCCTAGGCAAGTCACAGCCTTCATCTTTAAAACGAGGGGTTTGGGACCAAAGATCCCCAGCACCCCACTTCTAAATCAAGGTTCCTGTGACGAAAACAGTTCCATCAAGTCCTACATGGTATGCTGCCTTATAGAGCCGCATAGTTGCTCAGTGCCCTTGTATCTTGAGTGAAAAGCTTCTGTATTTAACTTCTAAGCAGAGCTAGTCCCTCAAAGGACACATTTAGCTTGCAATAGCTCAAAGCACCACATTTTGGGTTGGAAATAATTATCTACAAAAATATAATTAAAATACTCCCGTTCAGATGGATTGGGCTAAGAGTGTTTGTGAGGAGGAAGTAACCTCAAGGGAATATCTATGCCAAAGGTCCTCAGTACAGTGGGAGCTCTTTATTCCCTTATAACTTTCTTTAAACAAAGGTTGGCTTATGTGGCCAGCTCACACTTGCTCTTGAGAGTAGAACATGCAACAATTATGGGTTATTCTGTGATCTTTGATCTTGCACTAGGCTGTATCTCTTGTACGCAGTTTGAGGGATGTACATCCTTTTAAATGCCGTCTAACAGAGGCAGCTGTGAAGGAACCAAGCTAAGCATGGATCTTTAAAGGAAAAATCTGTTTCCCCCCAAAATGGGAAATGATTTATGAATCTTTTGTTTGAAAAAAAGTTCTTGTAATCTTTTTTGGGGAGTATTTAAATTTTTCTTCATCATTTATTCACTTTCTGGGAAGAGAAAAAAGGAAGAAGAAATAGAAGAGATTGGGAAAGGAAGGAAGTAGAGAAATCAGGAACAAAAGAATGAAAGAGAAAAAAGACAAAGATAAAAAAGGAGAGGGAGGAAAAAACAGAAGGAATAGATAGACAGAAAATAGAGTGAACAAGGTAAGAGAGAGGAGAGTTATTGTATAAGTTTAAATTTATGTCTCCCCAGCAACATTTGCTTAAAAGTCCCCTCTTAAAAGGCCATGGATCCAAGAAAGTTTTCAATATTCCCTCTGTGATCCCCCACTTTCTGTGGCACTATATGGCTAATACCTAAACTAAGGAGAGAAGAAAGGAATTTAGTTTAAAAATTGAGAAAATGAGAAATGAAGAGAATAAGGGGAGGACAGGAGAAAAAAAGAACTTGGAAAGGGAAGACAATGAAGAAAGAGGGGGAAAAAGAAAGAAGCAGAAATGTTGGGGTCTTCAAATGAGAAAAAAAATCTGCATTCACAGGCATGGGCCCCTATTTCCATATTTTCACTGCTCTGTGGAAATGCCTTTGGCCCTGCCGGCTATACCATAGAAGTGAGTTATTCATTTGTAAGAGTGAAAAATGCCCCTACATTACCTGTAGGTTTGGATTTTTAAGGGATTCAGACTGTTGGAATACCTTGCATTAAATAGTGCCTCTCTCTGATGAGCTCAAAATGTGTTTTGGCATTTCATTAATTTTTGTCACATCACTGTGAGATATGTTGGAGCCAGGATCACTATCGCCATTCTACAGTTGGCAGGGGAGGGGGGGAGGCGGGGGGAAGCCTATTCTGCATATGTAGTCAAAGAGAGAAAGTAGACTTTTTTTTTAAATAGCAAATCAGTGTTTCCTGGACTTTTGTTATAATTTGCCTGAAGATGCTTTTCCCACTTTAAGAAGAACTTTGTCACATTTCCTCCCTCAATTCCTAAATCTAATAGGCATAATGGGGATCAGATAGCTAAAATACCCCTTTATGGATTTCTGAATGACTGTTATTACTATTATTAGTAAATCATGTGACATTTTTAAGTTTGCAAAGCACTTTATGTTATCTCATTTGAACCATACAACAACCTTTCAGGTAGGTACTTCAGGCATTATTACATGTATTATATTAACCTTAAAGAGGCAACATTGCATTGTGGTCCAAGTGCTAGGTTTGGAAGACAAGTTAAAAATCTGCTTCTGATTCTCATGAGTTGTATACTACAGACAAATCACTTAATGTCTCTAAGCCTCAAACAGATATCTAAGACCATAAGTTAAAAACTGATTGTGACCTGTGTTAGTGGATAGAATTCCCACACTGATAATATTACTAGTCATCAACATACAATAATGCAGCCCTTCATTAGTACTTTTGAAGAGAAGACTATGTGGAAATGAGAAGAACCACATTTTGACCAAAAGGATATAAGTTTGTTTTTGATAAATCACATTTTCCAAGTTAAGTTTCCTAAAGATATGTGAAAAACTAACCTTTAAAAAAAATCTACTAAATTGTTTTATATGTAATTGGGGGAAAATAAAATATTATATATTTTAAAAATAACTATTTTATCCAAGCTCTGAGAAATGTTTATAATAGCTAGTATTTATATTATCGCATTTTGGCCAAAAGGATGTAAGTTAGCTTTTGATAAATCATATTTTCCACGTTAAGTTTCCTAAGGATATGTGAAAAACTAACTTTAAAGAAAATCAACTAATTTATCCAAGCCCTGAGAAATGTTTATAACAGCTAATATTCATATTGGAATTTAAAGTTTGCAAAGTGCTTCACAGATGTAGTCTCATTTGATCCGTATAACAATCCTGTGAAGTAGGTGTTATTATTAATATTTTATTTTTTGCTATTATCCTCATTTTACAAATGAAGAAACTGAAGTTGAGAGTAATTAAATGATTTGCCCAGGGTCACATGGCTATGCAAGACAGAAACTCAAGTTGGAATCCAGTATTCTACAACCACTCAGGAAGAAGCCTTTTATAAAGATGCTCATGACCACTTCGGGGAAGGATAGTGCTACATGTCCCACAAAACAGGAGAGATAAATATAGGTTGTAGCTGCACGAGAGGAAAACAACTAAATAAATGGGGTGGGGAGGAGAAATTGAGCCAAACTAGTTACTTGGTGTAATGGAGGCAAAACACGTGGATACAGCTACAATCTCCCCAGGCTGGATACTCCCACTCCAGTATAGATTATAGTCCATTCATATCATATCTCATTCTGTGTGACTCTTGTCCCATGTTCTCTCTTGATTTTACATCAGAGATCTGTTCAATGCTTCAGAGCCCTTTGGATCTTTGGATATTTTGTGGGTACCAGCATACCACTCTGACTGGCCATCGACTACTCCTCATTCTCCCTGTTTGAAAGCCCCACATCACATAAACATCCTGGATGTAAGCTACTTGAAGGTAGGGACTATTTTTAGTTTGTCTTCGAACCACCAATACCCAGCGCAGAGTTTGCTTAATAATAGATGTTTGCTGAATAGAATTGAATGTCTTTTGTACACAATTCATCACTGATACTGGGTATAGCTGCTTTTATTCACCATATATCTATCAATCACTATTTAGGTCACCTGCAACTTGGAGTGTTCTTAATATTAGAGGCTTGTAATCAGAAGATATCAAAAAGGAAAAATTGGGCATTGGCAATGAGGAACAGTTAGGGATCTTACAAAGTGCTAGTATGTACTGTTGGTGGTATTATGAATTGGTGTAAAGATTCCTGAAAGCAATTTGGAATTATGCAAATAAAGTTTCTAAAACATGCATACCCTTTCTATCCAGAGAATCTACTGCTACGCACATGCTCCAAAGAGATCACTGAACCCTCCCCGCCTCACACACAAAAGGCTTCATATATATCAAAATATTTATTGCAGGACTTTCCATGGTAGTAAAGAATTGGAAACAAAAAGGATACCTATCAATTGAGGAATGACTAAATAAATAATGGTACGTGAAAGTAAGAGATTATTGTACTATAAGAGACAAAGAATGGACAGATGTTTCCCCTCCCACAAACACACACCTTTGCAGAGGTATTGATTGATTTTGCAGGGTTTTTTTTCTATTCCTCCTCATTTAAAAAATATTTTGTTATAAGGGCAGAGGGGAAAATGGATACAATGGGGAAAACTAAATGATATAAAAAAAAGATACCTAGAAAAAAATATATATATATATTTTAGAATAAAGTGGCAAGTCCTAAATGTGATGGATCCTGGTCCCCTTTCAAATCAATTAGTCTAAATCATTTTGAAAACTATCAGCTGGAGACCCTCTTTTCTAACTCTAGGGAAGAAAGTCAGGATGAAAGGAGAATATTCCTCATTTCATTCACTGCCAGTGCTGATCCTCTCTTCTCATACACACTTGGCTCTGGGGAGTAAAGAGTCACTTTTTGGGTGGTTAGGAAGGTTTCAGTTGTTATCTGTTTCTATGGCCAATAGTTAGATACCTCAATTTTTAAATGAGTTTTCTGAATTTCTCAGACAAGTGTGCAATAAGAATCAAAGGTGGGGTCATCGTGTGTCCAGTAAGCCTCTAAAAGTACAGTCCTCCTCCCTGAACCAAATTTCAAGTGGTTCTAGTCATTTCTCCACCCCACCATACTAGGAACCTACATACATATAATTCAACAATAAAGAAATGTTTTTTTTTAAACAAATATTTATTATTAATCACCTACTATTTGTGAGATTGCAAGACTCCTGACTAATGTCACATGGCCTATGTGACCCCAGGCAACTCACTTAATTTCACAATGGCCCAAAGAATTCCCTAAGATTATAAATTGCAGAGCAGTAGCAGCTCTTCATTGACAGAGGGCACTTTCTTATTGAAAGTTTTCTCATCTGTGTGAAGTCACAGGTGGGAATTGAAGAAAATGTGCTAGGCACTTTCTAGGGAGACAAAGAAAAACTGAAAACAATCCCTGTCCTCAAGGAGTTTACATTCTACTGGAGCAGAATGGGATATCACATGTATGCAGGTAAGAAAATACACAAAGTGATGTAAAGTCGCTTCAAAAGAGAGATGACTAATGATGTAGGGGGAATCAAGAAAAGCCTCATGAAGGAGCTAGTCCATTTCTTTCCAGAAAGCCAGGAATTCTGGGAGGCAGAGATACATTCTAGACAAGGTAGACGTCTGTGAAAAGGCATGGAGGGAGATGATGGAGACAGCAAATTGAAGTCCAGCACAAACGATGATGCTGACTTCCTGACTCCTCTTCTTAAATAAGAGTCTTCAGTCCTCACCATTTGCCCCAGCCTTTACCTTCTTCCAGGTCAGGGATTGTCTTTCCTAACAGTTTGATTGACTTCCTTCACCACTGATCTTTGTCTATACATGGTCCAACATTCAGATAAAAAACAAATGAGTAAAGAATTGAGTCCAGTATTGTCTAGAAGCTCAAGGAGGAATTATATGTGAATGGATAGGGGTGGAGAGAGAGAAAGAAGGACACAGGGAAAGAAAAAAGAGAGGAAAGGAGAAGAAAGAAAAACCAATTTTTAAAAGATACATTGAATTTTTCCTCAAGTTTTGTGGTTATAAATTGCCTCTTGTGAAATCTCTGCTCCTCTGTTCCTCCCCCTGCCACTCTCCCCTCTTTCCTTGATCCTTTCCCTTCCTCCACCTTCCCAAGGAACAAGGGAGGATAAAGGAGTCAGTGAACAGTTAAAATTGTTTGAATCAGTATCTTGCACCTGGAAAGAGACTAGTGAGGTTTGTTGTTGGTGGGAATGCTGACCAGTGACAGATGATTTTATTGCTTGTAGGTGTGCATAAATAAAGCTGGAATTTAGAACAAAGGATTGCAAGCAGAGACTGCTAGCCCCATTGACTTGGCTTAGCTTTTTTGCACTTGCTTTCATATTGATTTGCAGGGCAACCAGGAGGAATTATGGAACCTGAGTCTCATCACTCTGGCCCCAAACAACTTCTCTGTAGTCTTGTTGGGTAGTTTCTGAAAATTGAGTTGATGAAGAATGACAAGCATCAATGTATGAGGAGTTGAAGGGAATTTTCTAACTCCAAATCAGATAGCTGGCTAGGACTAGGGACCTTGATCAGCAGCTGGGGTAGGAATGACCAAAATAAGAAAATAACTCTAGTCTAGGGAAAAAGAACAGATCTCCTCTGATTGCTTCTGATGGTTTTTGCTGTTTGTCTGGCAGAGTGTGACTAGCTTTGTCCCTTGCTATGTCCTAGGGCTATTTGGACTAAAAGAACTTAAACTTCCTTTGCCAGGAAGAGTCTTGCCAGCAGCTTCACTCCAGCATATGGTAACAGAGAACCACAGATGGCTTAAAAAGGCTGATAGCAGAAAATGGTAGCAGAAAGTGATTCAGTGAGCAGCAAAATAAGAGATAAGTGGAGATGCCCAGCAGAAAAACAGTACACAGTGGGGGATCAGAGAATGGTGCCAGCAGAGAACAGCAGAGGAGATCAATGACTCGGAGGCAGTGGAATTGTGTGTTCTGGCTACATGTAATACTACAATTCACAAGCTCCCACTGGTGTTTTTACATCTAATAGTCAGCCAGTAGACTGAATTAGGGGCAGCTAGTGGCACAGCAGAGAGAGCCCTGGGCCTGGAGTCAGGAATATTTGAGTTCAAATCCAGCCTCAGACAATTACAAACTATGTGACCCTGGGCAAGTCACTTAACTCTGTTTGCCTCAGTTTCCTCATCTGTAAAATGAGTTGGAGAAAAAAGGGCAAAACCACTGCAGTATCTTTGCCAGAACTCCAAATGGGGTCACAAAGATACAGACACGACTGAAAAATGACTGACTCTCCTCCAGCTGGACTTAGCTTTCATAGCAAGAATGGGCATACACATAGAGTATGATAACAGAGAGTCACATACTTAGGGAACACAAGGCTAAGAAAACTCACACTTCTGGAACTGTTGTCTTCCAATATCCTCTCCTTTCTCATGGGATCCTCATGTTACTCTCCTTAGAGGCAGCACATCTGTGTGACAGGTCATTCAATGGA
This sequence comes from Trichosurus vulpecula, assembly GCF_011100635.1. Lineage (NCBI taxonomy): Eukaryota > Metazoa > Chordata > Mammalia > Diprotodontia > Phalangeridae > Trichosurus > Trichosurus vulpecula. The sequence goes on along the minus strand of NC_050576.1, from coordinate 255,781,162 downwards.
CTCCTATTCCTCTCTGAAGCTCAAGGGCCAGGGCTAGCTCTGTCCTTGACTCACAGAATTGACATTTCTTATAGCTATCTCCTGTCTTAACTCCCAGGTTTGTTCCTTACTGGGTGTAGCACCTCCAACTGGTCAATAAATGTCAATGTAAGATATCATGGCTGGTGGTTAGAGGGGTGAAAGAATCCTCTCCCACTCCCCCACTGTCTTTCATAGCCAGTTCCCTTCTTGATTGTCAGGGGTCACACTCCTCAGACTTATTCATTTCCTTGACTGACTTGTTAGAGAGTATATCCTGTTTTTAAAAATTTACTTTAAAGTTACTTAAAAAGGTACTTTTAAACATATAGCTGAACAAAAAGGGAATTCTGTATAAAACTATGAATCTCCATTTTGTATCACTTGCTTTTTTAAAAAAAAGTGTGTAATAAAGTCTACATATTACTTTCAAAGCTGTCCTGCTTGTCTTTATTTCCTTTATCTTTATCTCTATTTCTTTCTGCATGTTGAAAAATGTTATAATAGCTTTCTCTCTCTCTCTCTCTCTTTCTCTCTCATTAACTTCCTTTCTTCTTGACCTCTCTCTTATTTTAAAAAAATCCAAAGTTTAAAAAAATTCTTTGTAAAAAAAATAAGCAGTCAAGCAAAATCCACATAGTGACCATGTCAAAAAATGTATGTCCCTGTACCTTGTATCCATCACCTTTCTGTTAGGAGTTGGGTAACTGGCTTTTTCATATGTCCTTTGGGGTCATGGTTAATCACTGCATTGACTAGAGTTCGTAAGTGTTTCAAAGCTGTTGTTAATGTTATATAATGTTGACCAGGTGGTGCAGTGGACAAAGTGTTGGATTTGGAGTCAGGAACATTTGAGTTCAAATCCTTCTTCAGACATTTACTAGCTATGTGGGGCTGAGCAAATCATTTAACCTCTGCCTCAGCTACCCATTTATAAGATGGGAATAACACTAGCACCTGCCTCTCAATATTGCTGTGAGGATCTAGTGAGATGACATATGCAAAGCAGTATATAAATGCTACCTATGATGACACTAAGGATGCTGCTGCTGTCTGTGAATAAATTCTTCTCCTGGATCTGTTCACTTCATTCTGTGTCAGTTCATATGACCCAAGATTCTCTGAAATTATCTCCTTTGTCATTTCTTCTGACACAATAATATTCCATCATATTCACATAACACAATCTGTGCAGTAATTCTCCAATTGTCTAAGAGGTAACTGAAGGCATCCCCTTAGATTCTGTTATTGTTTTTTTTTTCTTGGTCCCTAATCCTTCCTTCAGGATCAGGAAGTTTGTTTTGCTTGAGACTATTCCTTTACCCTGTCTTGATTTTTAAAGGGCCACCAGGGTCATGGATAATTTTTTGGCCAGTCAGTGGTTAGCTGTCCTGATCAATTATGTAACTACAATAACAACAGTAATAGGAACTGACATCTATATAATACTTTAAGGTTCGCAAAGCACTTTACATGTATAATCTCACTTAAGCCTCACAATAGCATCATGAGGTCGATACTCCAAGAATTTTTATTCCCACATGAGGACATGGAGAAGGATTCATTGAATTGCCCATGGGTACACAGTCACTAAGTGTCATAGGTAGGATTTAAACCGAAGCCTTCCCAACTCCCCAGCCAGTACTGGAGTGGGTCAAGCTTCATGAAATGTCTTCTTCATGACACTTCATGAAATGAAGTGTCAATCCTTTGATACCTTGAGGATCTTTGATTTCATTTGTGTATGGACTCCTCACCTAAAACCTTTCTTTTTGTAGTATCTGCATAGGTATGCTATGGGTGTATCTTGAGGCTCTGTCCTAGAATCTCTTCTCTTTTCTCTTTATACTCTCACAGGATAATAGCATTAGCTTCCATGGCTTTATTTATCATCTCTGTGCAGACGAGTCTCTGAACATCTCTTTCTTGAGTGCCAGTCTTGCATCACCAGTTGCCTACTGGATCTTTTCTCCTCTTTTCCTCTTTCCTTCCTTCTTTCTTTCCTCCTTCCTTCCTTCTTTACTTTCTTCTTTTCTGCCTCCTTCTACCCTCCCTCTCTCCTCCTTTCCTCTCTCCCCCCTCCCTTCTTTCCTTCCTTTCTTGATCCCTCCTCCTCCTCCTTCCTTCTTTCCTTCCTTCTTTTGAACAGCAAATAAAATAAGCATTACCATACAAAAAGTAGGACAGAAAAAGAAGATTACACATATTATTATATTGTTTATTTTATATTTATATTATTGTATTATACATACTAATATATTAGTATTAATTAATATTAACATTATAATATTAATAGTACATTATTAATATTATATATTACTAATATAATGATAACATGTAGTAATGATATAATATTATTTAATATTATAATATTAATCATTAATACCAATAATATGGTAATATATAACATAAAATATTATATTTGTATTATATTATATAAATGTTACAATGATGCTGCTGCTATCTTTGAATAAATTGTTCTCCTGGATCTGTTCACTTCATTCTGTATCAGTTCATATGACCCAAGTTTCTCTAAAATTATCTCCTTTGTTATTTCTTATGACACGATAATATTCCATCACATTCACATAACACAATTTGTTCAGCAATTCCCCAATTGTTTAAGAGGTAATTGAAGGCATCCCCTTAGATTGTGTTATATACAGCCTGATTTTTCCTTTTAAGTATACAATAAATTCAACACGTAACTTTCAAAGATGTCCAATTTGTCTGAGTCTCCTGGTTTTCTTTTTATTCACCTCTGTGACCTTTTTTCAAATGTTTTAGTGAACCTCTTTCTTTACTTTTATGGTTCCCTCCACCTCATTGCTAGACTTGTCTCCCTCCCAACTCTCCTCCCCGCCCCCCATTAAAAAGAAAGGGAAAAATGTCAGTCAAGAAAAACAATCCCTATGTTGGCTATGTGTAAAAATATATGTCTCATTGTGTACCTTCGTCACCTCTCTGTCAGAACGTGGGAAGCACATTTCATCATCAGTCCTCAGAAATCCTTCCTGAATGGTTACTGCATTCAACTTAGCTCATGATTATTTCAGAGTTGTTTTTCTTTACAATGGTGCTGCTATTGTATAAATTGTTCCCCAGGTTCTGCTCACTTCACTTCATGTGCATTCTTATGAGTCTTCCTAGGTTTCATATGGCACAATAATATTCAAATAAATTAATATACCACAACTTTTTCAGCCATTTCCCAATTGATGGACACTCCTTTAGTTTCCAGTCCTTTGCTATAACAACAACAACAAAAGGTTTCCATAAGCATTGTGGTACATATGGGTTCCTTTTCTCTCTCTTTGATCTCCTTGGGTCCTGTTGGCAATCTATAACTCAATATCCCATACATATGTCAAGTCTAATATGTTCAAAACAGATTCCATTATCTCTTCCTTTATACCCACTGCCTTATTTCTGTCAATGGCACCACCATACTTTCAGGTTCCTCAATTTGAAACCTTGGTGTCATCCTAAAATGGTCATTTTCCTTGTGAGTTTCAAAAGCTCAAAAAGTCATCAGAGGTTCCTTAGAGACCTCAGGCTGTAGACTCTACCAGCGATAGCAGCACTGGCTGATGGCAGAGGAAGCACCTGTGGATGGAGGTAGGAAAGTCAGGTCCTTGGGGATGGCAACAACTTCATGGATCTAAGGAGAGAGAAGAGCTCACTAGCTGTGGACTCTAGAAAGGCACTAGTCCTCAGAGATCTACACCTAAGGGGAACCTCTTGAGGACTTCAAGAGTGAGTAAAAGAACTCCCAAGGTCAGGAGTCTTAGGTACCCCTCAGCCCATGGGTCCTCACTGCCTTGGTACTTTAAAGCTGAGCCTCACATATGTATGCAAGGAGAGAATATAATCCCTAGTTTGGGGGGGGTTTGCTATTTCTTCTTCTTCTTCTTCTTCTTCTTCTTCTTCTTCTTCTTCTTCTTCTTCTTCTTCTTCTTCTTCTTCTTCTTCTTCTTCTTCTTCTCCTCCTCCTCCTCCTCCTCCTCCTTCCTCCTCTTCTTCTTCTTCTTCTTCTTCTTCTTCTTCTTCTTCTTCTTCTTCTTCTTCTTCTTCTTCTTCTTCTTCTTCTTCTTCTTCTTCTTCTTCTTCTTCTTCTTCTTCTTCTTCTTCTTCTTCTTCTTCTTCTTCTTCTTCTTCACCACTGGGGGTTAAGTGATTTACCCAGGGTCTCATAGCTAGTAAGTATATGTGAGGTCAAGTTTGAACTCAGGTTCTCCTGACTCCAGAGCTGGCGTTCTATCTACTGCACCACTTAGCTGCCCCATGCTATTCCTTCTTGATAAATACCTAAGATCTTGTGAAAGTTAAAAAAAGAAAAAGCTCTGAAGGAAGAAAGGGAAGGGCTTCAGCAGACACAGGTGTGGAAGTGTGCATGGTACATTCCAGGTGGGGAGGACAGACTGAGAGATATTCCATGTGGGGAGGACAGACTGAGAGTGCACAGAGAGCATGTGCATCACTTTAGTTCCTCGCAAAAGTCCAGAATGGATGTATTAGCATTAAAAGGATGGCTGGTATGCATTTTGAAAGAGAGGCAAATATTGCTTCATAAAGGGTACATCACACCAGACTAACTTAATTTCCTCCTTTGACAGGTTTACTGGTCTGGCAGATGAGGGAAATTCCATCCGAAGAGTTTACCTGGGTTTGACAACATCACTTATGTTAACCTTGTGGACAAGATGGAGGGACATAAGCTAGGTGACAATACTATTAGATGAATTCAGAACTGGCAAAATGATAAACCTTAAGATAGTGCTTGGCAATTAATCAATTAACAAGTATTTGGCACCTACGATGTGCCAGGCACTGTACAAAGAATCTGAACTTGAAATAAGCTTATATTCTAATGGGAGAAACAAGTACACACATATACACACATGTATACAGTATATATATATACATATATACAAGTACATATGTAAATAGCATAACTACAAAGTTAATAAACACAAATATATAGAAAATAATTAATAGGAAGTATTTGGGGTGGGAAGGCACTGGTATTTGGGAGGATCAAGAAAGGTTTCATTCAGAAGATGATATGCATCCTGAAGAGAAAGAGAAACTCTATGTCTATGAAGTGGACATAAGGAGAGAGCTCATTATAGACATTATAGATAGTTCAAAGGCACATAGATGAAAGATGGAATGTCATGCGTGAGGAACAGAGAGATGGCTAATTTGACTGGAATACAGAGTTTGGGATGGGAATAATGTCCAATGAAGCTGGAAAGATAGGTTGGGGTCAGGTTGTGTAGGGCCTTAAAAGCTAAACAAAAGAATTTATATTTGATTCTAGATGCAATTGAAAACCACCAGAGTAGGTTGAGGAGGGAATTCACATAGTGAGATGTATGCTTAAAGAATATAATATTGACAGCAGTGTGTAGGCACACATTAAACCCTTAAATACTTTAAAATTTTATTTATTTAAATTTTCATTTACTTAAATCCTTATTTAAGATTTCAATTTACTTAAATCCTTATTTAAGATTTTGATTTACTTAATTTTTTTTATTTATTCATTGGTCATTGTCAACTTGGATACAGTCTAGGTAGAGAGCATCACAGGTGCTAGTGCTGAGCTATAAAATGTTTTCACCAGTAACTTCAATATATGCATATTTATCAAATTTGTAGGTGACATGGCATTCAGAACCAAGGCTAGCTAACACCTATTACAGAGTCATACTTTAAAATTTTTTTTCAAAGTCAGGCTTTAAAAAGATTTTCTCACTGATTGAATATGGTGAATTTCACATGAATAAAATGTAAAGTCCTGTGCATGGGTCAAAAAAGAAATCAATTGTATAGATGGTAGTTATGGCAGGTTCTCCTAAGCTAGAAAAGCTTCAAGTAAGACTGTAGTGATGCACTATATGTCTACTTTGTGAGGACCAGACTAATAAAATCCAGAGAAATTCATCACCAATTTGGCCAAAGAGTGATAGATTTTTCTACCACAGTAATACTTGGTGACCATCTAAGTGTCAGAAAGGCTGCTATATACATAGCTGGAGGATCCCGCAATGATGAAATCACAAATATCTGAAGTATTTAAGTTGTTGTTTGTCCTTTGTTTTTGAAAAGGGCCAATGACATCATGGGTGATATCTTGCTTTGTGTGTGAATTGGACTTAAGTGAGAAAGAGTTGCATAAGGTCATCAGCCTCACTTTCTCCTCCAGAGTCACCAAGTCTAGTGGCAAGACAAAAGTCAAGATGACTAGCAATGGCCTGGAATGCAGTGGATGAGCTTGATGTCTTTGATGCCCAACCAAGCTCTAAGAGCTCCACACAAGCCTGCTTCAACCCCCTTCATGCCCGTTGGAACAAATTGTTCTCATCCTCTCATTTCATCTGGGGAAGTTTTGACATGCTTGGGGTAGACTCTCCCCTAACTCAGCAATAGGTTTGAGGTCTGTCACTCTCATCTTGGTTTAGCCCATCTGCTGAGATGGGTGGCCACTGTGTATGCTACTGCTTCTTGGAGCCACAAGTGAGAATTAAGTGCCCGGTGGACACCAAAGGTAGATGAGCACCCCTGAAAAGGGCTTAGCAAGCCCTCACAGAAGAGATGCTAGTCCTCCTTGAACACCCCACATACCCCATTGGTTAAGTACCCTACATGTGAAAGAATGTGGATTATTAGTGGGGACATATTCAGTATCAACAGTGAGATGAGGCAACAAAGAAATTACCAAAAGAATAAATGTCCGATACATCCCAGCAAAATCCTTTTCGGAAATGTTTTCGGTTCAGTTTGGCTGCTGTATTTTGAGAAAGACTTTGCAAAGGAAAAAGTCCAGGACTGTACAGTGACTGGAGATCATGAGGATTGGAGGAGGACCAATCGAATGAACTGGGGATATTTAACCCCGCCTCCCCAAAGAGGGGACTTGTCAGGGAACATATGATAACTCTTCAAGTATCTAAAGGGTCACCCCGTGGAAGATGGATTAGACTTGGTTTGCTTGGCTCCAGAGAATAGAGCAAGAAACAATTACAGAGCGATAAATTTCAGGTTCATAGAAGAAAAAACTTCCTAAATGGTCTGAAAATTCAATTCAACTTGAATACTTATTAATTATTTTTGACCGTATTCTTTATTTTATGATAAGTAAATTACAGTAATTGACTTTTTTCAATGTTGTTAAAGGACATTTAAAAAAAATTAAAACTTTTTACGTTTCCCCCCCTAACATCCATTCTTTAACTCTTTTGGGTCTTACAACAACCAGGTGGTACAGGTATTTTTCTTCTTTTTTTTTAACAGATGGGGAAAATGAGGCAGAGGGAAGTTAATGGACTTGTCCAAGATTCTAACAGTTAGGAAGTGCCAGAATGGCCATCCAATACTTTCTCATATGCCATAGCAGACTGTGTGTGACTGAGACCTCTTTTTGTTGGTATGCACCCTGACTGTGTTCCTGACTGGCATCAGCCAGGATAATATCAGCAATGGGGTTTCAAGGTTTGCCTACTTCTTGTACCTTGGTCACTCCCTTCTCTCAGAATAAACATGCCCCCTCACAGTTCTAAGTCCTAACATATCGTCTAATTGTGATTAATAACGGAAGATGAGATGCTTGGCATTATTTCCTCAATTACAAATCTCTCATGAATTGTAATACATAATACAAAATGATCATTATGAATTCCTTTTATCATACGCTGTAATTGCTATAAATCTTCCCCTCCAGTGTTTTCTTTTAATATCAGCAGCAGAGGTTCAGAATACATTTATGCGGTGTCAAATTCCCGACATATAATTGGAAAACAGTGCAAAGGCACGATTCAGTTTGTTTGATGAAGCATTTTCAAGTTTTACATATGCATTTATCTGCATATATATGTACAACGTGTTGACACAAAATAATCCATTTACCACTTTGAAAAAGCTTTCATTGACTAAAGAAGCGGGGCCTTGATGTACATGCATAGCTATAAACAACATAATTGTAGGTATTCTTTATGAATGTTGCACCTTCATTATTAAATTATTCCTTATATTTTCAGTTTGAGGAATGAAACCCAGGCTACTAATGTTAATTTTCTTTGTGGACTACCTGGGAAGAAAAGCAAGGTCAAGATTCCCCATCTAAACTGCCTCTAGGTGATGATAGTGACTTCCTGAAGGTCTCCACAAAGGTATTATGTTTGGAAAAAGTGCAGGAGAATCATCACAGTTAGACACTGAAATGGCATTTCTAGTAACATGCAAGTTTAGAAGACAAAGCTGAAGGGTTCAGGTGGGAACAATGTCCCTGTTTTTCTTATTGTGTTATATTCAACTCTTTGGGGAATGAGGGCCTCCTTTTAAACTGGGAGGAGTCCTTGTTCTCCTCTGACATATGGTTGGAATGAGAGGGCCTCTGTAGTGACAGCCTCCCATTCATCCATGGGAGGAGTGAGAACACAGCCAGGGAAGAGACTACGAAAGGTTTTTCTCATTACTACTAGAAATCTTACATTGTCTGCCCCTGAGAATGTTAATGAAAAACTTGTGACTTTGGCAGCTGGAATTCATCTTTGGGATTTCAGACAAATCAAATTACCCAACAGGTAACAACATTTTACTTACACACACACACACACACACACACACACATACACACACACACATATGCACACACGTGCTCATGTGCTCACACACTCAGGTCTATGTCCTCTAAACTTTAGATAGCTTTCACATACTGTGTGCAACACGACTGGGGAATGCTAAGAGGCCTACTGTGTGCAAGGCATTGTCATAGGCCCTGGGAATACAAAGACAAAATGAAAAAAAAACAGTTTCCCTCCTCAAGGGCCTTACTTTCTACCATGAAAAGTAGTCAACTCTCTAAGATGGAGTTATTTCAGGAGATGAATAGGGTAGCTGTCTCCCTCCCTCTCTTTGCAGAAGAATTGATTCCCTATAGGGAAACAGACTAATTCCCTTTCTATTTCTATGACACTCTGGTTTTTTCTATGATAACACTTGGAAATTGCTTTTCCTCATATGTAAAAATCATTCTTTTAAATACATAATTGGAATATTCAAATTCTGGATGTAGATATACAACTTCCTATCATGCTAAGGAAAGGGAGAAAAGTTGAGAAATTCAGTTGACCATCTGGACATTTTTGTAAACACCAGTGGTGTCAAACTCAAATAGAAACAGAGGCCACCAATCTATGCATAAGGATCCTTGTGGGCCAGCTATTGACAGTTTTAAAATGTAACGCTACTTATGTTTTATTATGTCTTTATTTATTTTGTTAAATATCACCCAATTATATTTTAATCAGGTTCAGGCTGCACTCTGGTGGGCACATGCAGGCCCCATCTTTGAGACCTCTGGTCTACATAACCCACAAAATCTAGATAGATAGCAACATCTGAATGTTGATCTAAAATTCTATCTCTTTCTGAAAGCTTGGCATTAAATAGAAAAGATCTTAATAAATTTGATTTCAATATGAGAACACCATGTGATTTCCTCAGTATAACCCAACCAGTCTATGACATAGTAGACAAATCCTAGGAACTGCCTGAGTTAATCCTGAAATTTAAATAAGGGCATCCCTTTGGTCAAAATAGCCAAGCCATCCATCAATGTGTACAGAATTCAGAAGGAAGCAGGTTAGGATGTTAGGAGGGGTGAATCCTGGTCTGGGAAAAGGAGAAAGTCGGAGTTGAAAAGAAGTCAATGGTGCAGAAAGATGGAAGGACTTATGATCATCTAGTTTCATATCCTTATTTCACCAGTAAATTCACATAAATAAGAAGTAGAGGTTTGATTTGAGCCCAGGTCTTTTGACTCAAAATCCAGGGCTCTGTTAATGAATTAGACTTTTTGAAGAGGTCATAGGATCATAATATCGTGGAATGAGAGCTGGAAGGGACCTTAGAGGTCATTTAGTCCAACTTCTTCATTTGACAGAAAAGGAAACTGAAGTCTAGAGATATGAAGTTACTTGCCCCAGATTTCACAGTTGGTAAGTGGGCCTTGTGTACTTTGGGAAGAAATTCTTTCTCACTCATTGATCCACTCAGTCTAATGAGGTTGGGAATACTCATAATTAATTCTTTAAAAAAGCCTTGTATTGATCATCATCTGCTACTAATTTCTTTGGTAACTATGAGACTGGTGGTAGTGTCTTTATGCAAGATCTGTGGTGTAAGCTGGCCAAGCTGGGAGTAACTCTTTTAAGAAAAAAATTTATTAAACTTTTTTGTTCCTACAGAGCATTTCACCTACAGTTGCATACTTATCCACCTGAAATCATTATTATTTAATGGACTCAATGAAATAGAAGGCAGAAGAAATCTTAGCAATAATCTCAGTGCCCCAGCTGTGTACACACACTGATTAACAATTACAAGGATTTAATTGACAATCTCAATTCAGTTGTTTAAGCAGCATCTGGGACATCTTCAGAATGCTTTTATTTATCAAAAATCAATTATTTAAAATTCTGGTTCAGAGCATTTATTTGGTTAAACATCTGTCTAGCTCTTTGGGGGGGGCAGCAAAGGGTAAAGGATAAGTGATTCAATTTAAACATGTATGAGAAGGCATGAATATGAGGGAGAGAGATCCAAGCAGAGTTGTTCTTTTTCGGTCTACTGAATTTGAAATTCGAACACTTCAGTGGAAAGCAACCTCTTCTTCCACTTTTCGTCTCTTTGAAAACTGTTTTCCACATAACTAATATCAAGTTATAGTTACCAGCAGGGTCTTCAAGAACTCTTGTGATGCAAGGACTTGACTTTAGAAAGATTTAGGGTCACCTTTGATATTCATTAGCGGCAAAATTATGGGCAAGTCACTTGTCCTCACGATAAGCCTCAGTTTCTTCATCTGTAAAATAAGGAAAGTAACACCTATAGTACCTACCTTTTAGGCAGCTGTGTGGCTCACATAAGATAATGTCTATATCCTTCTTTTAAACTCTAACATAATTGGAATATTGAAACTCATGATCACTTGATTGCACAGTCCACATTGGGAGGATGTCAAAACATTCTGCTGAAAAGTGGAAAATTAAGAAGTTCAGCAGACCATCTGGGTGTTTTGTCTACACAATCCCAAACATCTGGATAGACTGCTTTGCATGCTGTAAAGTGCAATAAAAACTTCAGCTGTTAATATATTAGAGGCAATGTAGTACAGCCAATAAAGTGGTGGGGTTGGAGTCAGTCAAACCTGGGTCCAAATTCTGCTCTGATGCTTCCTAGATCGGTGATCCTGGGCAAGCGTATGAGGTTCAGGCAAGTCCTTGGAGTCATGTACTAAGTCATACTAGGCTGAGATTCACACTTAGAGCCTGGCTGGAGAAACCACATCTACTTCTTCCATTTGTATTCTATTGTGTGAGATGAAAGCCAAGGTTAACATGGAGGTGGTACTTCTGGAATCTCAAATGGATAAAAGTAAATATAGAAATAAAACATTTGGGCCACCACACATGGCAAGTAGCCAACCAAGGGGCATTTGTGTGGGAAATGCACTATAAACATGGGACAGCTAGCTTGTTTCATGTTCGCAAATTTATAGGCTTCTTCCAGGCGTGTTTCGAAGCCTAGGATAATTGGTTCTATTGTGGCTTTGTTGCTCTATGTCTGAAAGTGTGTGGTCTTACAAACCATGAGGCAGAGTGGAATCCTTTTTCTTCCAAACATGAAATCAGTGACATAGAATGTCTTCAAATTATGTCCTCTCCTCTGGCAGGCAAATGAATGCAGTGATATAACAGACACTAAAGATGAAATGGTCTTTGTGATTCATTCAGCAGAGGCAAGACAGTACAATCAGGAGAGCTCTCCGGCTTTGGAGTCAGAGGACATGAGTTCCAATCCTGGCTTGACACTTACCACCTGCGTAACATTGGACAAGTCTCTTTCCAACTCTGGGACTTAGTTTCCTCCTATGTAAAATGAGAGTTTGGACTGGATGAGACCTGAAGTCTTCCAGTTTCAAATTCCAGCCTAGAATCCTAAGAAAATAGGTCTGGGGAGCTTTGTGTCATTTCTACAGCATTTCTTTGCTACCCTCAGCTTGGCAAAGCACTTTTCTCACAGGAGCCATGGAAAAATGAGCCGTATGAGGATTAACATCCCCATTTTAAAAATGAAATGAGTCTTAGAGAAGTTAAGTACCTGGCTCAAGGTCCCACAGATCCTCAATAGAAGAAGCAGGATGTAAATAAAGTCCCTCCATCTTTCTGCTATGACATTCAGACTCTTAGAAAGTTTGCTGGATACAAAGGAGCCCAATTGTATAAGTGAATGTGTTCATATATTCGTGTCTCCAAAGCTGAAGGAGGTGGAAGAAGAGAAAGAAGAAAAGAAGGAGGAATGCGAAATACAGGAGAAAGAAATGGAGGAAACAGAGGAGGAAGAAGTGGAAGAAATGGAGGAAGAGGAAAAAAAGGAACAAGAACAGAACTGTATTGGCCACTGAATGTTGGCATTCATGTGGTTGGTTACCAGTGACTAAAGGGCACTCCTGAGCATGGTGCCTCACCAGTCTCTTTATCCCAATGTTCTTTCCTTCAGGGTTGAATGGAATGTACAAGGTCAGCCATTCAGTCCTCTTTCCTGATCTCTGGTTGGTACACAGTTCTTCCTCTCCCTCCATCTCCCTCCTACCACTACCCTGGGTCTTCCCATGTAGTAGGGCTTTGGAAATATCATAGTTACAAACTATTTTGTACCTGTAAACAAGAGCCTGAAGGGAAACACTACCATCATTCCTATCTTCCCTCCCCCAGTTCCTCTCCCCACTTCTTCTGCTCTCCCTTCTATCTTTTCCCAACCTCCTCCTTGTCAATGTTCTTCAGCATCCGCTCCATCAGTTTGGGGGAGATGATAGTTTCTATTTGTACATTCAAATAAACAGAGGAAATATGCTAATGCACTCCAAATATGGACCATGCAATCAAATTATCATGAGTTCTGGGCAACATTTTTTTGAGGCTTTCTCTAAAAATAGAGCATTTATATCATGCAAACACACACATACAGCTTATAAGAAACAAACTATCATTTAATCCAGTCAAAAATTGTAGTATTTTTAAAAGTCCTGAGTCTATAGTCTTTCCTTGAGTGGTTCTTCCACTCTCTACCCCCTATTGTGTGATGGGGAAGGAGGTGCGGGTATGAGTATATGGATGTGTGTGGGAGGGAGGGAGAGACAGTGGGGGTCTGTTTTCCAGAGCTGCTTTTACCCATCTCCCTCCTGACATGAATGGGAGTAACCCATGTGAATGGGAAGGAGAAGCCATCTATGTCTGGGGATTTTTCCCTGTAACATTTAATAATGTCCAGCTGTCCCAGCTGTTTCCATTTCGCAATTGAATTTTTACAATTTTACGGAGCTGGGAAAGCAAGCTATTGATCATCACATCTATCACTTAAGTAAAGTAACTTTTCCCCCCAATAGTGTAAGAATTTTAATAGTTTCACTTTCCTAAAAAATCAGGCAAATATCAAAGTCATAGCTACATGATAGCAGTGAAACCAAATGAAAATGGACATTTTAGTCAGTCCCCATTTTTTGGGGGGGGGGTCTGCAAAGTACTAAATGGTCTGACTTATCCTAGTTGTTCTGCTGTCAGGAGAGTCTTTACAAGGAAAATATGTCCAGCACGTGAATAGGAAGGAGCCTAGAGACTTAAATTCTGGTCAGGGCTGGACCAGGAGTCACAAGCCCTGGGAACAAACTCAGGCCCTACACTGACTAGTGTGATACCTGTAAAATGGGGATAAGACTTGGTACTTGCACTTTCTACCTCATAGGGCAGGGGCAGCACTTGAGACAATTTGGACACTAGATATGTTAGAATGGTGAATAGAGTCAGACCTTGGAATGAACGAGGGAATGAATAATTTTTTTGAAAAAGAAAAAAGCATTTATCAAATACTTACTATGTGTCAAGCACTCAGCTGAGTCTTTGGGATAGAATTTTTTTTAAAAGAGATCTCAAGGAGCCCACATTCTAATGGGAGAGATGACCCTCATAGGAAGGTTCATATAGAGAGCCCTGTCCCTACAGGGCAGGGGCAAACCAATGGACATCTTTCTTCTTGAGAGTCCTTTCCATCATTTGAGGCACTAGGTGACACAGTGGAGAGAGTGCTGTTAGAGCCAGGATAGCCTGAGACACTGGCTGGGTAACCCTGGGTATGGGGATCCCCTCTCCTAATCTCATTTTCAGTGGTTGTTGAGATCAAAGGAAATAGGATATGTAAAATACTTTGCAAATCTTAAAGCACTATATTCATGTTATTTATTCTTGATAAAGCCATACCCACTTCTGTGATCTACCATTTGACAGCGCCAAAGATTTTGTCAAGACTTTTTTGTCTAAGCAGCTATGGTTGCTAAGGAGATGGGGGCTGCAGCACTTTGAAGAGGGACTTGCTGGGTCCCTATAAGGCCAAGCCTCCTCTGGATGATAATTTATGGTGGCCTGGGGGCTGGGGGAGTAGGGGAATTGCATTTTCCACGGCTCTGGCACTGCCTTGGAGGAGGTGTTGCTGGAGATAATTGAGGTGACTTGGTAGGCCTGTGTCAGGAAGAGTTGAGTTCTGACACATACAGGTTGGGTAACCCCACACAAGCCAGTTAAACTCTCATAGATTCAGGGAACTAAGACTACAAGGTGTAAAGCAACTACCAATTAGCAGTGGTACAGGGAATTTCCTTACTGAGAAGTTCCCTGTAATAAAGAAATCACAAGCGTAGTTAAAAACAAACAAACAAACAACCATGAATTATTATTTGTGCTGGCTCTGCCATTAATTTAGCCTGCCACCTTGGCCAATCAATCAATCAATTATTCAACAAGTATTTAGTAGGTATGTGCCAGGCCGTATACTAGGTGCCTGAATGACAACTTCAAAGAATAAAGCAGCCCCTACTCCTAAGAAGACTATATTCTTATGAGGGAAAATAACAAGTTCATATGGAAATATATACACTATAAATATGAAGTCAACAATATGAATATATGCCCATGTTGTCACTTGATTTCTCTCCTTTTTAGAGAAGCAGTCTCACGAGATTGGTCATTTCAGTTCTAAGATCTGAAGTCCCACTCTGTTTTTTTCTGGAGACTGCATTTCTGAGGTCAACTATTATGACTAGGTTGAGAGGTTGATCAACATAAGTCAATTGAATTCAACAAACATATATTAAGCACTCACTAGTTGTAACACACTGGGGATGAAAAGACAAAAAATGGACAATAGATGTCCATGCCACTTCCAATAGGAGCTACATTATGTTAAACAAGTAAATAAAAACAAGATAGTTAGAGAGGTACTTTATTATAAGGGGCATCAGTACTAAGTCTTTCCTTGGAGGTGCTATTTGATCTGAGCCTTAAGGAAGACTATGGATTTATACAAGCATTGGTGAGGAGGAGTGCATACCAGCATGAGATGGAGATTTTGTACAAAGACACACAAGTAGGGAGGCAGAATGTCAAGATGGCAAAAGCTCATGAGCCAGTTTGGCTGAAATTAAGGGTGTATGAAGGGGAGGAATATGAAATAAGCCTGGAAAATAAATGGTGACCATATTAGGGAGGGATTCTAATATAAAGATGATGATTGAAGAAATATGGACTAGTGGACAGTAAACTTGGGATCAGGAAGATGTATGTCTGAATGTGGTCTCAAAAAATCCCTTCCCCCCATTTAAAATTGACAAATGTTGTCTGTTTATAAAATATCACCTTCCCTCTAGTTATATTTAGCCAAATGATATTCCTTTAAGTCCTACATCTCATATAGAGTGGAATTAATAACATAATCACAAATGCATCCCAGCTACATTGCAATTATGAGAAACTGGGAGAGAAAAGAAGCCATTTAAAGATTGACAGAAGTTGTTAACAGGAGTATAAACCTTCATTGCTATTGGTAAATCTCTGGACCTCAGTTTTATGATCTGTAAAATGACATCTAAATCTATGATCCTCGAGGCAATGGAAAGTTAACGAAAATTTCTGAATAAGGCCTGACACTTTTGAGTGAAGGAGATTCTGTGTTTTAGGAATATCTATTGTTAGCCACATGGAGAATAGATTGGAGGAGGGAGAATGGCATCAGGAAGACAAATAGGTGATTACTGAGGTAGTTCTGGAGTGATGACAAGGATCTGAACTAGGTCAGAGTTGTGTGGATGGGAAAAGGGGACAGATTTAGTAGATACTATAGGGGTACAGTTGAGAAGCCTTGGCAACTGATAGGATGAAAGAGATGAAGGGGAAGGAAGAGTCAAAGATGACACTCAGGATGTGAAAGTGGGTGACTCAAAGGATGCTGGGGCCCTCAACAAAAATGGCTGTTAGATGAAGGGATGGTATTAGGTGAGAAGATAATGATTTCTGTTTTGGACACATTGAGTTTGAGAGGTTTATGGCATGATCAGGTGGGCATGTCCAACAGGTACCCATTAGTAGAACTGAAATTCACAAAAGACATTAGAGTTAATAATAACAGCTCGCATTTATGTAGTACTTACTGTATGCCACTTACTTGGCTAAGCGCATCATAAATATTATCTCATTTCATCCTCACAAAAACCCTGGGAGGTAGTGCTATTATTCCCTCTATTCTACAGTTGAGGAAACTGAGGCACACAGAGGTTAAGCAACTTGCCTAAGGTTGTATAGTTGGGAAGTATCTGATGCCAGATTTGAACTCAGGTCTTCCTGACTCCAGGCCCAGAGCTCTAACTATTCTGCTGTCTAGTGGCCTGTAAGATAGGCAGCTGGTGGCACAGTGGATACAGCAGTAGGTTTGGAATCAGGAAGACACATTTATGAGTTCAAAGTCAAGTCAAGCAGCGAAGAACAGAACTTCAGTGTCCTGAAAGTTGGTAGTGAGCCTATTTGGTGATATTTCTTGATTTTTCCTGTCAGCTTCCAGCATCAGTTGGAAACAAAGGTAGGAGCAGAGAAGGCAAATGGTAGAGGTAACCCAGGTAAGGTGTGGGCTTTTTCAAGGCATGATTGGTGATAGGATAAGGTGACAATGGATTAAAATGCAAGGGGTGAGGAAGCTAGGTGGCACAGTGGATGGAACACCGGCCCCAGAGTTAGGAGGACCTGAGTTCAAATCTGATATCAGACACTTCCTAGCCTCACAACCCTGGGCAAGTCATTCAACCTTGATTACCTCCAAGAAAAAAAAGAAGCAGCAGCAGCAGCACCAGCAGCAGGGGAGGAAGGAATGAAGGAGCCAGTGAAGATATTTTGAGAAGAATTGTGAAAACTAGGAAAACTTTTTTTGCAGTTGTATGTGGAAGTTACTGGACTGAACTAGGGAGGTGGCTGTTTGTGAAGAGAAAAGAAGATGGATGTAAGAAATGGGGAAGTAAAATTAGCAAGATTTTGGGAAATAGTCATAATTTTTGTTGTTGTTGAGTCTTTTCAGTCATGTCCAGGTCATGGAGTTTTCTTGGCAAAGATACTGGAGTAGTTTATCATTTCCTTCTCTAGCTCATTTTACAGGTGAGGAAACTGAGGCAAAAATGTTAAGTGACTAGCCTAGGGTCACATAGCTAGGAAGTATCTGAGGTCATATTTGAATTCAGGTCTTCCTGATTCCAGGCCAGGCACTCTATCTGTGGTGCCTCCTACTTGCCCAATCATCATCATAGTAACTAGTATTTATATGATGCTTTAAGGGTTACAAAGTGCTCTACATGTATTATCACATTTGAAACTTACAGCAACCCTGGGAAGTAGGTGCTGTTATCTCTACTTTACAGATGAGGAAACTGAGGCAGAAGTTAAGTGACTTGCCCAGGATCACACATCTAGCAAGTTTAGAAGAAAGAACTTGAACATGGGTCTTCTTGATTGCAAATCCAATACTCTATCCATGGTACCACCTAGTTGACCCTCTATAAATGACCTGGAAATCAAGCTTTAATGCCACCAAATAATGATGGGTCCTATCTTGAATGGACCTAAAGACCTATCTGAAATTTGTACACTCAGTTCTCCCCCCAGTTAGAAAGGATATATTGGCAATTTTATGCTCTCCAGGCACTGGAAAGTAGTTCTAACTACTTGTGGAAATTTGCTTCTACCCAGGTCTGTTACTCAAGAGATGAAGGTCAAAGTGAGGAAATGCTGTGCACTAGTAAGATGGAGTAGAATCTATTTTCCTTTCTTCCCGGTGATGCTGGGGAGCTGTTGGCAGCCATTGTTGGCTCACTTTGGATTACCTAGCTAGTGCATGCAACTTGGGAAAGATATGTTCCGCTCCCAGGACGTCCAGAAGCTCTTCCTGGAGTGGACACATCCATCCACATACCCCTTCCAGACCTTGAGCCAGAGTTGTACCCCAGTATTAGAATTAATTCAAAATACTAATGCTATTGAAACAGACATTAGCCCCACTTGGTGCATAAAAATGATGCAACTCTAACTTAGTCTTGGGGCCACCAGTGTTTGCTATCCAAATCTATTCATTGCTCAGGCTGGAGAATGGGACAGGAGAGCCTTATTTAGTCTCGAATTTCTTCTGCTGGAGCCCTGGTAGCACAAGGATTCAGAATATTTTTGGAGACTAATATAGAAGTAGGCAGTGAAAATTACAAAAATAATTATATTCTTCTATCCAATAAATCCAGTGTGGAGAATATACTCTGATAGTGTTATCAAAAATGGAGAAAAAACTTATCTGTTCAAAGATTTTTATAACAGTATTGTATGTAATTAAAAAAACCCAAAACATTCTAATGTGAGCTCCTTGAGAGCATGGGCTATTTTGCTTTTCCACTTGTAATCCCTTGGTACTTAGCACAATCTTTTGCTCATAGCAAATACTTGAAAAATAAATGCCCTAGTCCTTCATTCAAACACAATTTCTTCTATTATCTCTATGTCGAGAATTTGTGATTTTCTTGGGGGTGGGGGAAACTCCCTCCACCCATGGAGAACACAATTTACCCATAAGCTGCCATCTTAGAAGGCTTCTGAGGCTCAGAAAGATTGAGTCACTGTCCCTTAGTCATGTATCTAATGTGTCAGGAATGGGATTTGAACTCAGGCCTTTCTCTCTCCAGGTCCAGCACTCTATCCACTGTATCTCTTCTGCTCTTGTTGGCATGATTCACCAAGTATAATGAGAGACACGTGGCTATGACACCATCCATTCTGTCTTGGTCACAGAAATTGATGACTCTTGGGGACCGTTCAGCTCTAAACCTATGATCTGATGACTCTGGTTCTGCTGTACCTCTTTGGGTTCTGCCTGTTGTAAGAATGAATGAATTTATAACAATAGCAGTCCACATCTCTAGAGCACTTTATGATTTCCGAGGGGCTTCCCTCTCAATATCTCTTTGAGTTAGGGAATGCAAGTGGTCTTATTCCCATCTTACAAATGGGGAAGCTAGGCTCAGTGAGATGAAGTCACTTATTGGAGATCAGACAGCCCTTAAGTGCCAGGGTCTGATCGCCTCCTCAGGCCTTCTAAGTACGAGACTAGTATTTGTTTCCTTTAGCTACAATGTCTCTCATGTCAAAAATACTTTATAAAAGCATTTTTTATGCACAAAGTCCACCAGGAGTTACACTTTGGTAATTATTCCCTTTTTTTACGGAAAGGGAAGTGATTCACAAGGAAGATTTTCATGAAGAACTTTGAGTGAATCCAAACACAGCTGGGAACAACACTGCCATATCTTCTTTTTAAGAGCAGGCTTTGCACTTCTCCATGATATCTAGGGACTCATTTGAAGAACCTCCTTTCTGTTCTCCATTCGAAACCTGCATATCTTGACTGTGAAGTAAAAATCACAGTAGAACAGTGGGAGAGCTAGAGAAAAAAGCCTGCAAGACCTTCTGTTTTCTGTTTCCACAGCTTGTTGCTGGGGTCACCACACCTGGGCGCAGAGCTTAACTCTGTCAGAAAAAAACAAAACCAGAACCCAAACCAGACACCCTCTTTCCTGGTTGTCAAAGTCATGCCATGATAGAGGTCCCCTCTCCCCCCATCCCTTAAGAGTCATTTCTGTGAAAAGATGCCCCAAAGGGAAATTGAACTCTGAGTAACAAGAAAAACCAATGAAAGTCTAGAGAAGAGATAATGAAACCTAACTCCTCCTTCATGGCTGAGAGGGAGGGGATTTCTAGGACAGAACATTGTACACGTTGTTAGACAAAGTTTCTGTATCACATGGTTTTGCTTAATTGTTTCTCTTTGTCCCAAGGGAGGGTTCTAGATTCTAGGTCCTTTCTTCTCTGAATTTCTCCCTATTTATCCTGTATATAGCTTGTCTGAATATATTTTTCTTGCTTGTCTTCACCCTTAGCTTGTAGGATCCTTGAGGGAAGAGGCTGTCTTCTGCCTCTTTTTGTATCCCCAGCACTTAACACAGAGCCTGTCACATGCTAGGTGCTTAATAAATATTTTTTCACTAAGTGACAATTCAATCTAGAGAGTAGGTAGGAAATGGTCAATGTAAAGATTTGCAGCATCTATCGACACATTATATTTATACATGTATATGTGTAAAAATATATACATGTGTATTTGTTGTTGGGTCATTTTTCAGTTGTGTCTGACTCTTCATGACCTCATTTGGGGTTTTCTTGGCAAAGATACCAGAGTGGTTTGCTGTTTCCTTCTTTAGCTCATTTTACAGATGAGTAAACTGAGGCAAAGAGGGTTAAGTGACTTTCCCAGGGTCACAAAGCTAGTAAGTACCTGAGGCTAGATTTGAACTCAGGTCTTCCTGACTCCAGGCCAGGCACTCTATCCATGGTGCCACTTACCTGCCCCATAGATATATATTTACACGCATATATACACAAATATGTATACATGTATATAAACATAATGCATATATGTGCACATAGTATAAATGCATACACATACATGCATATATACATACAGGCACAATACATACACATACAAACATACATACACTCATACACAAGGCAGGTGAGTGACTCAGTGGATAGAGTGCTAGGCCTGGAGTCAGGAAACCTCATCTTCCCAAATCTTCTTCAAATCTGGCTTCAGACACTTTCTAGCTATATGAACCTGGGCAAATCCCTTAACCCTGTTTGCCTCAGTTCATCATCTGTGAAAATGAGCTGGAAAAGGCAAACGCAAAACCACTCCTATATCTTTGCTAAGAAAATCCCAAATGAGGTCACAAAGAGTTGGACATGACTGAAATGTCTGAGCAACAACAATGTGTATACACACATGTACATAGACACAGGTATATGTACATACAAGCATACAACACACATTCATACACACACATATACCCATGCACATGTAGACACTCATACGTATATTTTAAATATGCTTTTTCTAGCTGCCAAGATGATTTCTTTTCCTTGCTTCCCCTTTATGCATTATACTGATCAAGCAACATATAACAGTAAAGCCATGCACGGTCCCCTTTTCACATTGTGGAAGCTATATTGTAGTCCCAAATCATTAACTCAGATTTAATGGCTACAAATGTCAGACAGAGAGCTATTGTATAAGCTTTTTACAGTTGAAGCACAACTTTCAGACAATTTTCCTAGTGATCCCTTTCCTCCAGAATTATTCAGGGAAATGAAGTATTCTTTTTTAAAATTCATTTTTCAATTTACCCCTTTTGTTTTTACACCACCTACATTTAGCAATAAGCAACAACAAACATGTAACAATATTCAACTCCCCCTTCCTCTTGCATTTACCCTTTGCTTCCCCCTCCCACTCCTAGAGAGCTATCCCTTATAAAACAAGGTGGGGGGGCATAAAACAGTTCAGCAAAACTACCCCAAACATCGAAACAATCTGACATAATATTCAGTGTTCTGTAACCAGCCGCAGTCTCTACTACCTTTGTAAAGAAGGGGAGGGGGTGCCCTCTCTTATCTCTTCATAATTTCCCAGCGCAATGACATATTCTAATAACTTAGAGACATAGGATTTTGTCAGTGTGTTCTCTCTTTCTCTATGAATGTGGATTACGAACCCTCTCTGTCCTAATTGACAATCTTTTTGAACTATTATTACCCAAAAATCTGTCCCCTTGGGCCCAACCTGGTGATGAGCTCAATGAATTTAGCTAGTCTGGTCCTTTTATAATAAACACAAAGTCCATTTCTGGATCTATACTTGAAGCCTTTCCAACTTGGTAGGCTCAACCGTAACCTGTGCTCTATTGGAACCATGAAATTTCTTTTAAAAATAAATATTTTATTTATCACCCCCCATGCTTTGCAATTCAATCATGGCAAGTATGAGGAATTCAAAGAAATCTCAATACTTTTCAATACATCCCCCTCCTCCCATAGAAATTTCCCTTCTAGAAAAGAAAAAGTTAAAACTAACATCATCTGACAGCACATACAACATTTCAACCCCAAAGTCTCCCACCTCACACCAATTGAGACAAAGGAAGTGGCAGACCTCTGGACCCAAGAATGGTCACTATGCTGAATCTGATGCCAGATATCTTGTGGTGGGTTTTTATTCATTTATTGGAGTCACTGAGTATGTTGTTCTCTTGAGTGTCTTTTCTTCATTCTGCCTCTGTTCATCTATGTCTTCCTAGGTTTCTCTGAATGCCTCACACTCACCATGATTTATGGTGCAATAATACTTCAGTACATAGGCATTACTATAACTAGTTAAGTCACTTCCTTTTTTTGAAGTATAATATTCTCTCTTTATTTTTTTGCTTTTCTTTTTCAATATGACTAATAAGGAAACATGTTTTACATGATTTCACATGTATAATTGATATCAAATGGTTTGCTTTCTCAGTAGCTGGGGAAGAGGTGAAAAAGAGGGAAAGAATTTGGAACTCAAAATTATAGAAGAATGTTTAAAATGAGCAAACTTTAAAAAAAAAAGATCAAAGAATGAGAACACAAAGTTTTTTGTTATAAAAATTGTATAAAGTATATCTGTCTATCTGATATATACACATATGTATACATAATTATTTTTCTACCATCAACCAAATCAAAAGAATATCCACAAATAATTATATTTCAGCTTCTTACAGACATAATAAATGAAAATTATCCCCTTCTTTGCTTCTCTCTTCTCTTTCTCTTGAGCTGGTTTCTCTCTTGACATTCTTACATACTTCTATTTATTGAAGCTTCCAATTTTTTTCTCCTATAAAAAGCACTGCTTGCTCTGAATATCTTGGTATATAAGGAATAGCAATAGTTAACATTTATATAATGCTTATTATGTGCCAGAAGCTTTATAAATAATCTCTTTTGAACCCCACAACAACCCTGGGAAGTGGGCGTGATTCTTATCCTCCTTTTACAGATGAGAAAATGGAGGCTAACAGAAGTGGAGTAATTTGTTCAAAGTCATGCAATTAGGAAATTTCTGAGACAGGATTTGAACTCAGGTCTTCCTGACTTCAGGTCTAGCATTCTATCCACTGAGTCACCTAGCTGCTTAATGACAAGAGTAATGAGGTAATGAATGGTAGCTTATATCTCTGCACCAAAACTTTATTTTGACCATTCTTGATGAAAACACTTTCTAAAATACATTACATATATCTTTTTCGTAAGTAGAGATACTTTCATACTGATGTTCTTGGCATAGAGCATACGGACCAAGGTTTAGTTCTCCTTGCCTCCATGCTAATGAGATGCAGAGAGCTGCTTATTACTACACTAACTGGTCCCAGGCTGCCTATTCTCCTTGGTGAATTCTTAAGTAGTTTTACTTTCTGTGGTTTTCCAGTCATCTCCCATTAGGCACAAATTCATAATTTTTTGCTATCAGTGTGCTTCACTTTAAGAAGCACCCCTTGCCATTTTTTTTTTTTGCTCCTGATCTACTGTGGTTTGGAAAGCCATATAATAAAGTTGCTAGCATTGTATCTAAACTAAAAGTCAATTGTCTCCGAGTCTAAAGTCTGAAGGCTTTATGCCTTATAAAATGCACCCGAATTAGAGCACAGAGTTTTCTGTTGTTTATTTTGGCTTCTCATATGATCTTTTAACTTCCATGACTTGGCCAAGACCTGAATAGTTGATGTTGCTGGATAAACAGCCTCTGGACAGCATTGTTGTTCATTCTTTGTTCTGGAAGAGGACCAATGACATCAAGAGGATGATATCTTGATTTGCAAGTGAATTGGATTTAAGTGAGGCAGGGCTGTGCAAAGTCATCATCCTCATTCTCTCCTCCAGAGTCATTGGAGTCCAGTAGCAAGACATAGGTCAGGACACCTGCTGATGGTCCTGGTTGCTATAGCATTTTACAGCTTACAAAGCACATTCTAATACTTGCCCTGTGAGATGGGGATTTCAGTTATTATTATTTCTATTTTTTATAGATGAGAAAACTGATTTGTACAAGGTCATCTAGCATAGCATAAGTCAAGACTCAAAGCCAGAGTTTCTGACTCTGGGTCCAGTGCTCTTTCAATCACATGGTGGCCTCTGGATAAATGAGCTTTGATACGCACTCAAAGAGTTAACAGAATACCATGAAACAATGGTTCAGTGAATGGTTGTTTTAAATGTAGTTTATTAAACTCAAATATTTATTGTATGTATCAGTCACTATGCTAGGCTCTGGAGATATGAAGAAAAATAAAATAATCCCTGCCCTTAATGACTTTGCATTCTGCTAAGAGAAAAATGTACAGACAAATACATAGAAAATAAATGCAAAGTAATTTTGGTCAGGGAGATCAGTCAATCTATCCAAGATGCCAGGTAAGTGAAAAAGAGCAATATAATTTTTTTATTGGTATCTTAGGTTTTTACAGGAAGCTAGGAGGCACAGTGGTTAGAGTGCCAGGCCTAGAGTCAGAAAGACTCATCCTTCCAAGTCCAAATCTGGCCTCAGACACTTTCTAGCTGTGTGGCCCTGGACATATCCCTTAATCCTGTTTGCCTCAGTTTCCTCATCTGTCAAATGAGCTGGAGAAGGAAATGGTAAACCACTCCAGTATCTTTGCCAAGAAGACCTTAAACGGGGTGGTGAGAAATCAGACATGAATGAAAACAATTGAACAGCAAGATTTTTATCTCACCTTCATTTCCCAGCATGTCTTGACCTCCAGAGCCATCCCTCATAACAAAGAGTTTTTTATGAAAGAGAAAAAAGAGGAAAAAACCAGTTTAGCAATACTAGATAACATATTATAAAGCGAGCTCATGGCATGGTGGATAGAATGCTAGTCCTGAAGTCAGGAAGACCTGAGTTAAAATTCTGACTCAGACACTTCCTAGCTCCCTGACTCTGGGCAAGTCATTTAACTTTTGTCTGACTCAGTTTCTTCACATGTAAAATTGAAATAATAATAGCCCCTATTTCCCAGCATTGTTGTAAGAATAAAATTAAATAATACTTCTAGAGCTCTTAGTAAACTTTAAGGCACTATTTAAGTGCTAGCTATTGGTAATGTGATGCATGATTATATCTAATGAGTCTAACAGCATTTACAATGTTCCATGCATATATTCTTCCACCTCTGCAATGAAGCAAGAGAGATACATTCTATTTTTTCTTCTTTGAATTATAATTACATAGTTTGGATTTTCTGTTGTTTTGGAAGAGAGCAATGCTGCCTCTTGCTCCTAAAGTATAAGCCCCTGGGATGTCAAGCACAATCCTTATAAATTCTCCCACTCACTTTTGCCCTTAGAGCTAGTTAGCTGGTTTGGTAAAGACACTCCACAGGGCCTTTCTTTCCCCTTGAGAGAAATATCAGGATACTTTCACCCTCTCCTTTCTCATTCTATAGCTTTTCAGAAGTTCTTTTTAAGTCATCCTCCCAGGGTTATGAAAATCTCCTAAGGAGTCGTGGATATTCACTAGACAGCCACGACTGATGCTGATGTACAATCTTCATAAGAGGCTAAAGGACTCCAGTCATTCACTTCGCAGTTTCATCCAATTGCCGTCCAGATGCAATACTGGGGAAAGCCCCTCCTTCTACTTCAAAAAGCAGAGAATGCAAAGCTCGACTCCGTTGTCTTCAGACAGAATAGGCTGCATCCTTAGCTCGATGGCCCAAGCAGCCTTGGCTCAGGACTCAGGATGTCCCCAGTTAGAATTTAACACAAATCTTATGCAGAGGAAATGAAGGCAATAGTCATGATGTCTAACCTTTACATAGTGCTTACTATGTGCCAGGCATTGTGCTAAGTGTTCTATAATTACTACCTCATTCGGTCCTCAAGACAACCCTGGGATGGAGGTGCTATTGCTATCCCTATCTTACAAATGAGGGAACTGAGGCAAACAGCTTAATTGACTTGTCCAGGATCACATACCTAGTAAGAGTCTGAGGTAGGATTTGTACTCAGGTGGTCTTGTCTCAAGGCCCGGCAAGCTGCCTGTGACTAGGGTTGTGTCCAACAACAAACAGACCAAAACTGTCTAATTTATTCTAAGGACAGTAGCACAGAGTAGCTCTCCAAGAAGGCTAGAAGAGTGAGTAGGGCAAATTGCAGAAAGCAGGGATGGTCAGCCTAGAGAAGGAACATGATGGCTGTCGTGAATATTTGAAGCACCATCTTGGGAAAGAAGCATTAGACCTGTTCTGTTTGGCCCCACAAAGTTATGCTAGAAGCTGTGGGTAGAAACTACAAGGAGGTAAATTTTGGCTTGATGTTAGGAAAGAATATATCCCCCCCAAAATATCCCACAAAGTGGAATGGGGCATCTCAGGTAGTCCACAGACAGTCAGTCAGTCAACAAGGAAATCATTTGATGCCTCCAATGTGCCAGGCTTCGTGATGAGTATCTCAGGAACCAAACATCTCAGAGATGGGCCTCTAGGAGAGGATCCGTGACTGCTTGTTGGGGATGGCTTTTCAGGTCTGGGTTAGATGAGATAGATGACTGCTAAGATCTCTTCCGACTTTAGTTTTTGCTGTTTGGGGATGCAACTGCTACAGCGATGATCGGATCAAGTTTTAATCATTTCCAGCTGGCCCAGTCTTTGGCATTATCCAGAGAAAGTCAGCCTCCATTGAGTAAACTCGTTCATTATTGCCCCCTACAGGTCGATGTGTGGTCTTTACAGAGGGGTACAGTTTTCTTGTGAAATCCCAGGAGATAAAATGAGAAAGGTTATCTCAGTCAGAGATAATGACAGTGGATAGAGTCTCGTGTTAGGCCTCCATGATCTTAGTCCACAGCACATAGGTGTTAGCAGGACGTGATGAGAGTGTTTCTTGGACCTGAGAGAGAGCCTCCACATAGTCTTCTTGTTGTTTCAGTTTTTTTCAGTTGTGTCTTATTCTTCGTGACTCCATTTGTGGTTTTCTTGGCTGAGATACTGAAGAGGTTTGTCATTTCCTTCTCCAGCTCATTTACAGATGAGGAAACTGAGGCAAACACAGTTAAGTGACTTGCTCAGGGTCACATAGCTAGGAAGTGTCTAAAGCCAGAATTGAACTTGGGAAGATGAGGCTACCTGACTCCAGGCCCAGGGCTCTGTGCACCATGGTGCCACCTAGCAACCCCTACACATTCTTAAAACATCCCAGATCTGACTTGGCTACTTTGTGTTCTCCATTCCTTGTCCTATGGGTTGCCTCAGAATTCTGATTCTTTGGAAATGAGAGCATTCTCATGTGTCTACTGATCGATTGAGAGATTACATATTTTGCATTTATACACTTTAATTCATCTGGCCATTCAGGAAATGTTTGTTCTTTTTACTAAGCATTGTAATAGATGGTGTTTAGACAAGTCAACAAATACTTATTATGTATCTACCATGTGCTAAGTACTACAACTGCAAATATCAGATAGAATGTAAGCTTCTTGATTGAAGGGATTGTTTCATTTTTTGCCTTTGAACCCTAAGTGTTTAGCACAGTGACTGACCCATAGTAGGGGCTTAATAAATGCTTGCTGAATAATGGATTAATCTGACTGATCTCCCCACCCACCCAGCAAGAAGTGAAAAAGCCCTGCACTGTGAATTAGGAGAACTGGTCCAAGTTCTGATTTTTCCACTGTGATTTTAGGTAAAATACTTAACCTCTCTGGGTCTCAGGTTCAGTATTAGCAGAAAGACCCCTAGCAAATTAAAGACAGAATAAAAGGCTCCAGGTATACCAATGATTTCAAAGCACCACTTTCTCCCTCTCCCCCTCCACCACTATAAAAATCTGCAAGAGATGTAGCAGAATATAGTGGGTAAGGAAAGTTAGGTTGACCTGAGATCAATCCTGGTAGTATAACCCTGGACATGTTACTTAATCTATACATTCCCCCCCCCCCCCAAACTCCCAAAGATTGTAAATTAGAGAGCAGGGAATGAGCTAGTGGTTTTGTCATTAGAAATTTCCTACTTTGAAGGTCTGACTCCCTCCCCCACTCTCCCTGCCAAAGGATGCAAAACCAAGTGGGTGTCCATTGATTGGAGGGAATGGTGAACAAACTATGGTGTATGAAACAATGGAATATTCTTGAGCAGTAAGAAATGAGGAATGTGAGGAATTTAGGGAAACATAGGAAGACTGACATAACATACAGATTGAAGTAAACTTCTATTTACAGTGACTACTGTGACATAAATGAAAACTCTAAAGGCAAGCCAAATTCTGAGAAACTGTGAAGATTGATCTTGGTCCCAAGGACAAGATAATGAAATCTATCCAGGGATCTGCTGGAGCCAGCTCATGCCAGCTCACAGGAGCTGATTGTTAAAATGTCAATGTAAGCACTGATGCCTCAGAAATTGGCAAAGACTACAAATTAGGGATTGATTTATAATTTTATTGATTTTCTAGACTTAAGAAAGTGATAGAAAAATGTTAATAAGGCAGATTAAACTTCAAAGTATGGTCTGCATATATTTTCTGTCCAGAGAGCTGGTTGTTATACATTTACATCCTTGAATAAATCTTTTTTTCCTTTGGCAAAGAGGTGAGGGATTATGGGAGCAGCATGTTACATACACTGTCAGACATGGCTATAGGATCCTTTCTCTTTGTTTTAAGTACCTTTTCTTTGTTTGGTATTCTCAGAGTGCTATATCTCGAAATGATTAATGTGAAAAAAAGGCACCAATAATTTTCGAAGAGAGTCTAAATTAAGGGTTCTTAATGTGGAATTCATGAGCTTATTTTTGAAAAATACTCTGATAATTATATTTTAATATAATTAGTTTCCTTAGAAATTCTATGTACTTTTCTAGGTTACATAAAACATGTTTATTTATTTCATTTATATATTACATTATTAGTTACATATAATATATTTTATTTTATGTGCTTAAAATATTATTCTGAAAATGGGTCCATAAGCTTCATCAGATTGCCAAAGAAGAACATGATACAAAAAAGTTAAGAATCACTGGACTAGATAACGTCTAAAGTTTTTTTTTTTTTCTGGTTATGACGCTGAGCAGAGATTTATTATGCACCAAGTCACTGCATTAGGTGATGGAATACAAGATAAAAAAATCCATTCCTGTCCTCAAAGCACTTACATTCTATGATTGTCCCTTATTCTGAATGTCAACAGCACTTACCACTCGTATGGAAATGAGAAAATATTGCTTTTTACTTACTGACACATTAAAAGACTAATCTAAATCTTCACTGGGGGGAAATTTTGTAACTTCACTATTAACTAGCTATATGAACAAGTGGGCCTCATTTTCCTCCTTAATTAACTAAATACATTTAAGTACCTTCTCTAATGCACTGTGCTAGGCACTAGGGGTGAGACCAAGACTAAGTTAAACTCAGTTCCTGGTTTGCAGTACTTTACAATTCTCGTCTGTAAAATGTGAGGACCAGGTTAAATTATGATCCTTAAACTTTCTGCAGGTTAATACCTCCTCCTCTTTCTTCTTTTCCTTCTCTTCTCTTCCTTCCCTATCTCTTTCCTACCCTTCCTTCTTTTTCTACTGTGCATTCCAATGGATCAAATACTTATTTTTCACTAAAATTCATTTTATTTTAAAAATCTTTTATTGATTTTTTTTATATCGCAGTGATTTCATGACATATCGCCTATCTTTCTACAACTAAATCCACCTTTGTAACAACAACAAACATACAGTGAATTTTGGGATGACCAAGTGTAACAAGTGGTTGCTTGATGAAAGCCTAGTCAGGGGAATGGGTAAGTTTGGGGAGCCTGCTTCTGGAAGCACTTACGGCACAGAATGGAGGGTATTGGTCCTCCATTGCAGAGGATACACACGTATATTATGATTGTTTCTTGTCCTCTTGCCTGGTGGTGATGAATAAACCTTTGGCTTGGCTGTTGGGCTGCAACTGACCATGCCTACAAAAGGCATTAACTGGACAAATTGAACTCTCTCTTTCCTGGTGAGGATTAAACCAAGAAATGCCAAAACTCTCCAGGTGGGGAGATAGAGGTGATGCCAACAGCTAGCTCTCCAAACCTGAGCCAACACATGACCCTGAGCATGGCTGAATGGTTTTTCTCTCTCTTTTGTAACTATTTTTTTCTTCTCTTAGGTGACAGAGTACTGGAGATAAGACAGATTAGGATATGACCTTGTGAGCTTCAAAAGGTCAGAAGAGTGACTAGGAACTGGAGTGTGCCAACAGCTGAGCTCTCTAGTGGCCTGGAGGAGTTGCTGGCTTGACCCAGCTAGGCATAGTATCAACGCCAAGATACCATGTTCTATAAGCAAGGAGTGAGTCTGCCCATAAGCTATGCCAATTAGGTAGTGAATGTAGGTGGGGAGGGGGCAAATGCTACATAGCAATCCCTTTAAGTCTAAGCCTGTTATCCTCAGGAACTGGGATGGTAAAGGCAACAGTGTGTCCTACCCTCTACCCAGTTAGGGGAGATATTTTAATATTTCTGTCCTTGATAATATCTTATATCTTTTCAATCACTTTATCATCCTTGTTGTCCTCTTCTAGAATCTCTCCAGACTGTCAAAATTCTTCCTAAAACATGGTACCCAGAGCAGAACACATTACTCTAGATGTGGTTTGACCAGGCCAGAGCACACAGGGATTATTGTCTCTCTTGTTCCAGACCCTATTTATGCCTCTCTTTGGACAATCAAAGTTAGGATAAGCTTTTTGACTGTAATGTCACACTTGAGAGATACCATAGTGGTTCATGTCTTTCCTCATTCACCCTTCTGTATAGACGTAATATAATGGGGTCTTGTTGTTGTTATTATTGGTTGCTGTTTATTTGAAGAGGGAAATGAGGATAAACCACATTTTAGAAAAAATTTGGACAAGGAAGGCTTGAGAAATTATAAACTGGGGCTGATTTTTACCTTGGCCTTGTCAAATTGGGATATGCCCCTTCTATTTAGTCTAATTTCTAGAATACTACAAATGTCTTGGATTGGAAACAGAAGCAGCTTCTAAGTTCTTCCTTGCTCTATCATGGCGTTCAATTCAAGCTCTGTTAAATTGACAAAAATCAATACCAAGTATATGTATTATGTGACAGTTCCATGTAAAGTAGCTAGTCTAGAATTTAGGGCACCCACAATGGAGCAGCCAAGCAAACGTAATTTACCCAACATATCTGAAGCATCCTCACATTGATTTTTTTTGTGGTTTTCTAGCCCCTAGTCACTGAGCAGAGAAAAAAATGGCTTACTTAGAGTGTGCTAATACTTGAGGCTACAAAACATTCATCTCTGTGCCCTTTAATTTTGCACTATGTTTTTTTTTTTACTTTTCTTGATGGACATTTTAGGTCATTTTAAGAAATACTTTTCTATTCTAAAATGTTATGGCAAGAAAATAAAATGGGTTTTTTAATGTTCTGATCTGTTGATTAATTTTGCTGCTAAAATTATATTATACCAGTATAGTGTTTTAGTGTTTTAACTATTTCCAAATGCAATTATCTTGAAATAACCATGAATAGAAAATTGTATATAGCTGAAAAAAGACAGGCATTCATAATGTATTAACGTCCCTAATTTAGCAACTAGAATAAAGGGGACACACAGACACCATTTTTGAGACTATAATTACAACTTAAGTCACTATTAAAATGACAGGCATATATATTTCCAGTTTAAAATAATTAATGTGTGCTCCTTCCTAAATGTGTTCACTCATAAGAAGAGACAATCTGACTTCTGAGCTCATACCTAGCCAAAAATACTGCATGGGACTCATCCACCAGACAGGACAAAAGCATATCCTCCTATACTGCTCAATTCCGTGTAAACAATGACCTTCTGGTTTTCTTTTCCAGTTGCCAGCTTGCTCATATTTTAACCTGGGCAGCAGGCTATGAAATACATACAGATTAAATACCTGAAATCCAAATAATAATCAAGTGATGATACCCAAACAGAACTAGGAGTTGGGGTTACTGCCTGCCTCTGGCTCCCCTACAACATGCCCCCCCATTTTATTTACTCATAAGTATCATTAATACCAAAGATGTATAACCTCTAGGGCCACGCGTGTCACTCGCTCTCTCAAGTCTTTAGTAGCTGAATGCTTATCTATTTCAGTCAAATGTATTTCTTATCGAAAAAAAGAGTGAGCAGCCTGACAATACAGTGTTATCGAATTTTTTCAGCAGAGACCCACATGTCATTCAGCATTCAGACATGCTTGTGCTTGATTGATGGATGGGCTTGTGACAAATAAAACTAGGATCAACAGCTTTGCACCTTTCCCCCATCAGGGACCAGAGTAAAGCATAACTCTATAACAATGGTGGGATTAGGGATGCATTAGCTCTCCATCGACCAAAACCATCCATTCCCATCAATACTTTGCACGTAATAACCTGAAGCTATGATAAGGAAACAAAAGAAGGAAAAAAGGGACAGGAGAAAACAAATCAATAGAAGAAGGGAATGTTTGAAAGATGCACTGTCCAAATGACGAGATTTTTTTTTCTGAATTGCTAGGATAATGCCCCCCTGACAAGGAAACAATGACTCCTTGAGGGTTATCGAGAATGAAGCACACAGTGGCACAATATCAGCCAAAGGTTTGGCATTTGAGCGTTGCCACTTGGCTCGTGTCTGTCAGGCCAAGAAAAGTGGAGAGCCCAAAAAACAAATGCTGTTGAAGCAAATGGATCATTTTTGAAAAAATGTGGTTTCCTTCAAGGCTGAGTCCACCTCCTATACGAAGTCATTCTTCTCCTTCCCTCCCCAAGGTATCTTATATTTACTTATTTTCCTGATCTCTTCTATATCCCCCTCTCCATTCTTGGCCACCCACTAGAATGTAAGCCCCTTGAAGGAGGGGTTGTTTTTTTAAAAAAATTATCTTTGTATCTTGAGTGCCTAACATAGTGCCTTGCACATGGTAAATGCTAATAAATTATTAGATTGGTGTGATTCAGTCTCCAGGGTAAATTTACTGGATTTCTAGCCAAACTCTCCTACTTAGAAACAGCTTGAACACAAAAATGGGCAGTAGCGACAGAAATCCCTTCAATAACTCTGAGTGTTTATAAGACCCATAGTGTACCATTGTTGTCAAGTGAAATGGACAGAATGGGCATTATCATCTTTTTGCCAATCCCTAGACTCATATACCATTCTCTTCTTGCAGAAGGAGATCAAATACTTGTCCAGGAAAATCTTTGTTTCTCTATGTTATACCTTTCCACATGAACATTTTATCTTCATTTTCAATTCATTGACTATTTTGATGATAATTTCATCATTTCCCCACAAACAATGGACTGTTAAGCTTATTTATTCAAGTTCTTTTAAATCCCTTTTCTCTTGAGAGCTTTTGATTTTGTATTATCCCTCTTATTTCTTCTAATTTACAATTTATTCTAATTGACCATTGAATGGGCCAGCACCATTGTCCCATTGGTGTGGACCCACATTAGTGATATTTGTTCTCCTCTGAAGAAGAAGTGGGCAGCAGAGAGTTGAGTCCTAAGTTCTAATTGAACAGTCATTGGTCTTGGGAAAGATACTTCATCATTTTGTTTCAGGTTTTACACTCAGAATAAAGAAGAGAATTGTACTGTCTGATTTGTCATCATCTTCCTTCTCCTCTTCGTCCTCCTCATCATTAGGAGTATTATTATTCTCATTGACAGTACAGAATGTTATTCTGCAGTTAAAGTTTCTAAGAGATTTGGGGGACTAACATACTCAGCTCTATTCTCTCTTTTTAACTCCACAGGAAGAGAGGAGGGAAAACCCTGAAGAAGATTCCTTCTTCATCTCCAGGCTTTATAGAAGCCCTAGCTTTCCTAAGAGCACATCTCAGTGCCACCTCCTAGACACAGCCTTTCCCGATACACCCCATTATATTTCCCCTTGAAATGACTTTTCATTGCCCTGTATACATGTTGCCTTTAATTATCTTTGCCATGCTGCTTTCCCCCAGTAGAAGGTAAGCTCCTTGTGGTCAGCTATTGTTTCTTTTTCTCTCTTTGTATCATAAGTTCCTTACACAATGTTAAGTAGGTTTTGCTTAATAAATATTTGTTAAATTGAATTGGGGAGAAAAATGCACTGAGGTATCTGTGATTTTAGGTTAGTGACTTCTCACTAAAAAAATGAGGCTGATTCAAAGAGCTTCCAGAATGAGGGGGAAAAAAGAAAAAGAAACCAAGGGAGCTTGTCATGCATTGAGCCAATTCTTCCCTAACTCAGGAGCACTCTTATGGTGGCTAGTAATTTCAAAGTCAACTTTCCATTGCTATTAGCTGAATCAACTCAACCTCTGAGGCCTGGGATAGATCATTTGAGTTTAGGGATGCTGTGTTTAAGTCTGAGGATGCACTGCTATTGGGGCACTTGCCAAAAGGAGGCTAACAATTTAATGATGACTTTGAGATGCCTTCTTCTGGCATGAAATTAAAGGGTTAAAAAGTGTGAGAAGCATACATCTGACATCTCAGATCATACAGCATTTAATACATATCACTCTAGCCAGGAGTTGCTCTGAAAAATCTCTGTGCCTGAACAGAGAACCCTTTAGGTAACACACCTGATTAAAGGCATATGGTCCACTTTTTTGGCCCCCAAATTTGACCTATTTTATAATTGGTACAATCCAGTGGGGAATTTCCTTCAGATCCTAAATACAAGGCCAACCTCAGGGGCACTCTAAATAAGTGATTCCAGGGGGCACCATGCTGAAGATGAATGAGCCCCCAGCATCCAGCACTTAGACCTGTGAGTGGGTTCATTTCATCTTCAGGAAGAAGACTCACCACTTGCACATCTGTCCCCTTAAAATTTAAAGCAGACCCTGGCCTCTGACTCCAGCTACCTTTGTAACCATGCGGAGGGAGAGTTCCAGGGCTCCCAATGCCCAATGTTCTAATAGAAAAGGACATTAACAAGCCCTCGTTCTATGTTTTAACATATACATGAACATGACCCCGGCCAGCTAATGTACAGGCACAATTGATACCTTTCCTTTACAATGAAGTCGGCCCTTCAAGCTTTCAGTTGCCTAGTAAAAGGCATTCCTTCGAAGCACCCTTCCATGCCTGACCCAATATCAGGCTCTCAGATTCAGTTCCATTTAAGGATCCCCCTGAGTCGATATGCCTGCCTGAACCTACAACCATGTGTGCATACACACTGAACAAAGCAGTCCCCACGTGTGTAACATGGGTGTGTCAATTATGTCCATGATCTAGGTGCTTCCCATATCTAGTAAATTAATTGAATAATCCAAGCTCTCTGCATTAGTCTACGTATTACTAGAGCATGAGTTTCTAGAAGGCCAGGCTTGTGTTTTCCTGAATAACTCCCCTGCAGGTTTGCCAGGCATTTTACATACACCATTTCTTTTGGTCCTCAAAATAACCCTACAAGACAGGCGCTTTTGTTATTTTTATTTTAGAGATGTGGAAACTGAGGTTCTGTGAGACTAAGTTATACAGCTACTAAGTTCAAGTGTTTGAGGTGGGCCCAGCCTTTATTTCCCAGTGCCTAGCCCAGTGAATTGTTCATAGGAGCTATTTAATAAATGTATATTGAATGATTGGTCGAATAATTGCAAGAAGGACCTCAGGAATATTAATTGTATTGAACTTAAAACAGTTGCATATATATATATCTATGTTGAGAGAGAGAGAGAAAGGGAGAGACACAGAAGAAAAGAAAGAAAAAGGGGGGAGAGAGAGAAAAAGAAAGGTGCAGAGACTTGGATTTATAGATAGTTTTTTTTGAGTGGGGAGGCAGGGCAATTGGGGTTAAGTGACTTGCCCAAGGTCACACAGCTAGTAAGTATGTCAAGTGTCTGAGGCTGGATTTGGGATTTATAGATATTTGTATATATAACTATATACAAATGCCTATATGAGTGAGAGGCAGTGTGGATAGAGTACTACATTTTGAATGAGAAAGACTGGGTTTTGGTTCCCCGACTCAGACTTTATCTCCATGACAAGCCCCTCCATTGCTCTCAGCTTCAGGCATTTCTCTAAGTCTGTAAATCATAGATATATTGGCATCTACGTTGGCAGGGGAAGGAGTTCCCTCCCCCAAGTAACCAATAGGTCCTTGACATTTTGACCTATGTGAAAGTAACAGAAAGTTTAAATGCACATTTAAAAAAAATCCCCGTTACTCTGGACTCAATCATGCTGAAATTCGAAGTGTTCATTGCCACCTAAATAGTAACTGACACTTCCATAGTGCTCTGAAGTTTGCAAAACACTGTATCAACATCGTATCATTTCAGTCTCACAACCCTTAGAAATTGGGACTACAGAAATTATTCCCATTTCATAGATGAGAAAACTGAGTCATAGAGGGATTGGGCAACTTGTCCACAGGCACAGGGTCTAGCAGCATCAGAGGCAAGAACAGAAGCAAGGTCTTTTTGGCTCCAGGCAAGAATGCCTACTGTTCTAGGTTACCCCTCATGTCTGTTCCTCCAGTCATTTTGTGTTGAATTATATCCCTAATCTAACAAATCCAGAACTCTCTCTCTCTCTCTCTCTCTCTCTCTCTCTCTCTCTCTCTCTCTCTCTCTCTCTCTCCATATATATATATGTATGTATGTATGTATATATAATTTATTTTTCATTTGCAACATTCACCTAGATAAGATTCTGAGTTCTCAATTTTCTCCCCCATCGTCTCCTTCTCCCTCCCCAAGGGCCTGCAATCTGATATAAGCTTTACTTATGCATTCATGTTAAACATATTTTCACATTAGTAATGATGTAAAGAAGAATTAGAACTAATGGGAGGAACCACAAGAAAGCAGAAAGAAAACAAAACAACAAAAGAAAAGGAGAGCAAATAGTACCCTTCCATCTGCATTCAGATTCGAAAGTTCTTTCTCTGGTTGTGGATAGCATTTTCCATCATGAGACTTTTGGAGTTGTCTTAGAGCCCTACATTGCTGAGAAGAGCCAAGTCTATGAAAGTTAGTCATTGCACAATGTGGCTGTTACTGTTTATAATGTTCTCTTGGTTCTGCTCACTTCACTCATCATCAGTTCATGTAACCCTTTCCAGGTTTTTCTGAAGTCCACGTGCTCATCATTTCTTATAGCACAATAGTATTCCGTTACATTCACATACCACGACTTGTTTAGCCATTCTCCAATTGACTGACATCCCCTCAATTTCCAGTTCTTTGCCACAGAAAGAACTTCTTTAAATATTTTTGTACATGTGGGTCCTTTTCTCATTTCTATGATCTCTTTGGGATACAGACCTAGAAGTGGTATTGCTGGGTCCAAGGGTATGCACAATTTTA
The DNA here is from genome assembly GCF_011100635.1 of Trichosurus vulpecula. Lineage (NCBI taxonomy): Eukaryota > Metazoa > Chordata > Mammalia > Diprotodontia > Phalangeridae > Trichosurus > Trichosurus vulpecula. Next base: position 255,743,456 of record NC_050576.1, on the reverse strand, counting down.
TCAATGGTACCTTTACAGGATGTAGTTTTCTTCCTTATCTCTTTTAATTAGATCTGTTTTTGCTTTTACTTTGTCTGAGATCAGGATTGCTGCCCCTGCTTTTTTAACTTCAGCGGAAGCATAATACATTCTGCTCCAGCCTTTTACCTTTACTCTGTGTGTATCCATCTGCTTCAAATGTGTTTCTTATAAACAACATATTGTAGGATTATGGTTCTTAATCCACTCTGCTATCTGCTTCCAATTTATGGAAGTGTTCATCCCATTCACATTCAGAGTTATGATCAGAATTTGTTTTTCAAAGAAATAGGTAAGAAGAAAAGTTTTCCCAGTGTGGGGGAGGTCACTGCCTCATTCTGGTTTCCTTAGTTATGGTTTCGAAGGGTTCTGTGGTGATATAATGTTTCTATCCACTTAATTAGGGTTGTCTGTGAATAGTCTATGAACCACATTAAAACTCAAATAAAAACACTGTGGTGGGAATGCAATACATTATTTGGGGGCAGAGCTCCACTGACAAATTGAAAAAAAGATCTCCAAGCCCTTTACTCTCTTTCCAAGTACTTTTTATCCTAATATTTCTGCTCATGCTCACAAAGACACTAGATTTGATATACTGTGAGATGCAGCCCAACTGGTCTCTTTCTTGTTCCCCAAGTTCAGCTTTCTACCTCTTGCTTTTCCAAATTTCCCATGACTCCCCTACACGTACTCTCCATTCCAGCCAAACTAGACTATAGCTTGTCGCCCTGATTTCACTGTGCCGTCTTGGCATTTGAGCAGGCTGTACTCCATGCCTGGAATGCCCTCCCTCCTCACGAGTACATCTTCAAATACTACTACCAGTCATCTTGACTTTTATCCTGCTACTGGACTTAGGTGACTCACTTGCAATTCTGCCTCAGTTAAATCCAATTCATGCACAAGTCAAGACATCCCCCTAGATGTCACTGGTCCTCTTCAAAAATGAAGAATGAACAATGTCTCCAAGGCTCAGCTTAGAGGACATCTCCTTGTCTGATTCCTGCAAGCTCCTTGAGAGGAAGGATGGTTTTCTTCTTTATTGTCATATACCCAGCACTACCTCAGTACCTGATACATAATAGGCACTTAGTAAATGTATGTTGATTGATGGTTGACTGATAGTCTTCTCCCTTTCCCCAAGTTTTATTTACTTATCTGTATGTAGGCTGTGTCATCCCAGCAGAATATCTTCTCTGTCTTTGCATCCCTAGTGCCTAGTACAGTGCCTAGCACATAGTAGGCACTTAGTAAATTGTTGAACTTATGATAATATTACATTTAATAATAAGGTATCTATAATAAATGTCTTATAATTATTGTTGGAAGCAAATTGAGTTAAGTGACTTGTCTAGAGTCATATAGCTAGTGAGTGTCTGAGTTGAGATTTGAACATAGGAAGATGAGTCTTCCTGACTTCAGGCCCAGCACTCTATCCATTGAGCCACCTGGCTGTCCAATAGTTAATCAGGCATTACTAACTTAGGTAATAAGTGTCGGCACAGATTTATATAATTTGAGAGTCAGAAAGGGAAATAGCAGTCATGTAATGTGACCCATATACAAAAGGAATCCCCATTACACAGTATGCTGCAAGTGGTCATCTTGAAGACCTCAAAGGAGGGAGAACATGCTACCTCTTGAGAATGCCCATTATACTTTTGGACAGCTCTGACCGTTAGGAAGTTTTCTTAACATCAATCCCAAACTTGCCTCTTCGCAACTTTCACCCATGGCTCCTAATTCTCTCTCTGGGGCCAAACAGAACAAATCTAATCAACTCTCCACAAGACAATCTTTCAAATTCTTAGAGACATCTATCAAGACCTCTCTAAGTTTTCTCTTCTGCCCAGGTTCTTCAACCAGTTCTCATATGAGTGGAATATGATGCATGTACCCTCCTGATTGCCTTTTTCTGGACACCATTTTACCAACTTCTTTCTTAAACTGTGACATCCAGAATTGGGCACAATAGTCCATCCAGGTCAAGTCTGATCAGACTTAGGACAGAATGCAATGGAAGTAGCTCCTCCCCCTTCCTGGAAGTTATATCTCCATTAATACAAACCAAGAGCTCATATTAGCTTTTGTCACTGAAACATCACATATCGAGCTTGTGGGCTACTAACATCCCCACTTCTTATCTAATCATGCCTCCCCTATTTTGTGCTTTTGTTGTTGTTTAGTTGTTTTCATTCATGTCTGACTCTTTGTGACTTCATTTGGGGTTTTCTTGGCAAGGATACAGGAGTGGTTTGACATTTCCTTTTCCATAACATTTTACAGATGAGGAAACTGAGGCAAACAGGATTAAGTGACTTGCCCAGGGTCATACAGCTAGTAAGTGTCTGAGTCCAGATTTGAACTCAAGTTGATGAGTCTTCCTGGTTCCAGGCCTAGCACTCTATCCATTGCATCATCTAGCTACTTTAGAAAATGATTATTTTTGCCTAAGTATAGGACTTTACATTTATCCCTAATGGATTTCTTCTTATTAAATTCAATCCAGTGATATATCCTATCAAGTCCTTTTTGCATTATGATTATTGTTGTTATGTTGACTATCTCTTCCAGCTTTGTATTATCTGCAAATTTTATGAGTATACTATGTATTCCTTGTCATTGCTAAAAGTATTAAATAGCACAGATCCCTGAAGTATTCCTCTGGAAATCTGCCATGATGATATGGATCCATAATAACTAACTGCTCTTTGATTCCTTTCATTCAATATTTTATTCTTTTTCCAATTACACATAAATTTTTTTAAACATTCTTTTTAAAAAAATTTTGAATCCCAAACTCTTTTCCCTTCCTCTCCTCCCTCCCCATTGAGATAGCAAGAGATTTGATATGTTATATACATGTATAGTCATGCAAAATGTATTTCCATGTTAGCCATGTTGTTAAAGAAAACATGGACCAAAAAATCCCCAAGGAAAAAAAAAGTTTAAGAAAGTATGCTTCCATCTGCATTTGGAATCCATCAGTTCTTTCTCTAGAAGTGGATAGCCTTTTTTATCATGAGTCTTTATATTGCTGAGAAGAGGTAGGTCATTCACAGTTGATTAGAGTAGTGTTGCTATTGCCGTGTACAATGTTCTCCTGGTTCTGCTCGCTTCACTTTGCATTAGTTTATGTAAATCTTTCTAAGTGTTTCTGAAATCATCCTGCTTATCATTTCTTATAGCACAATAATATTCCATCACAATTATGTATTACAACTTGTTCAGCCATTCCCCAGTTGATGGACATCCCCACAATTTCTAATTCTTTGTTACCACAAAACGCTGCTATAAATATTTTCACACCTGTAGGTCCTTTGCCTTCTTAAAAAAATCTCTTTGGGATACAGACCTATTAGCAATATTGCTGGGTCAAAAGGTATGCACAGCATTATAAAGCCTTTTGGGCATACTTCCAAATTCTTAGTCTGAATAGCTAGATCAGTTCACAACAGCACCAACAGTGCTTTAGTGTCCCAATTTTCATATTCCCTCCAACATTTGTCATTTTACTTTTCTGTCAGATTATCCAATCTGATAGTTGTGAGATAGTACCTCAGAGTTGTTTTAATTTGCATTTCTCTAATCAATAGTGATTTAGAGAATTTTTCGTATGTCTATAGATAGCTTTAATTTCTTCATCAGAAAACTACCTGTTCACATCCTTTGACCATTTATCAATTGGGAAATGACTTGTATTCTTATAAATTTGACACAGTACTCTCTATAGTTGAGGATTGAGGCCTTTATTAGAGAAACTTGCTGTAAAATTTCCCCCCAGTTTTTTGCTTTCCCTCTAATCTTGGCTGCATTGTTTTGTTTGTGTAAATGAGTCCTATCATTCAACTGACTCTGAAACTATCAATTGTAGTCCACACTCTCTGCAGCACTGTTTTATAGACACTATCCACTTGAGCATATTTCTTTAGGACTACATGGTATGTGAAATACAATGAACACAGCTTTGATTTTTCTGCACATGTAATCATTCATTTATTCATTCAACCAATGAATTTATGACTACCAAGACTACCATAACAACCAGGGTAGCTAGGTGGCTCAGTAGATAGAATGCTGAACCTAGAGTCAAGAAGACTCATCTTTCTGAGTTTAAATCTGGCCTCAGACACTTACTAATTGTGTGACCTTGGGGAATTCACTTAATTTTGCCTCAGTTTCCTCATCTGTAACATGAACTGGAGAAGGAAATGGAAAACCACTCCAATATCTTTGCCAAGAAAACACCAAATGAGGTCATGAAGACTCAGACATGACCAAAAAAATACAACAATCACCATCCAGGGAAGATCTGATGAAGGCTTGAATTGGGGTGTGTTTCAGAAATCTGGCTAGCAGCTGCTGTGGGGATGAAAGACCAACATAAGCCCAACAACAAGAACGCTGCCAGCATAGGTTCTTTTGATCTGCTTTGCTAAAGAAAGCAACATCAAGAGGTTAACAATTTTACTTTAATCCAGCATACAGACATCATTCACTTAGTTCAGGGGAAAAAGCCAGCACCCTGAACTTAACAGCAAATACAAACAAATTACAAACATCAACAGACAGACCTTGTCTGATTCAAATCCCAATATGTAGTTACTAGAGTTTAACAAAGTCCCAGCATCCAGGTTTACAAGCTGGAGGGTTCTTAGCTGCAGCTGCCCAGAGTCTCCACATTAACACACCACCAAGAGTGAGAGCCCTGAGCAAATAGCTCTGTCTTCTCTTCTTGTACCATTTCAGATGTCATCAAACATCATCTGAATGACCAGAACTTAGGCTGCTATGATTGGCTCTGGAGTTAGCACCTCCCCTTAGGACCCTGGAAGCTTCACACTCACATAGGCTTAGCACCTAGTAATTAGGGGTTTGGAGCAAACTTAGGAGCAAAGATCTAATCAGGCCTCCCTTAGTTAGCCCCACCTTGGGCCCCACCTTAGTTACCCGTCCACACCCACATAGGTTTAGCACCTAATAGGGGTTTGGGCCTGGGGCTTAGCACCTAGTAAGACTCAATGAAATACACTGAATTAATCAAAGGAAACAAAAGCCAAACTCTTCAAGGATCCCCAATACAGGGTGGGGGTGCAGGTGTAGGAGAGATTATGGAGGGCTAAGAGATGACTGGACAAGAGGGAGGCAGGAGAAGTCAAAGATGACCCCCGAGGTTTCAAGACTGGGTAAGTGCTAATACCCTCAATGGAAATAAGGGAATTGGTAGGAGACATGTTTGGAGACAAGTTCAATTTGAACATGTTGAATCCAAGATTCTAGCGGTCCATTCATTCCGATTAAAACAAGAAGTTATCTCATATCTTTTGCTTTATCTGAAAATCATTCCCACAAATGTGTTAAGTCTCCCAGGCTAGTTATTTTATTCCTAAAGCTGGTCACTTGGTGGAAGAATTTTAGTCACTACCAAGTAGAAGATGAAGATTTTGTTTCAAGGGAAAGGGGCCTTCTCCTTGCTTCCGAAATCACACTCTAAGGCTGTCTTGGAAAGTCAGGTTGCTTTAGCTATCTTGAGGTTCCTGGAATGGGGGCAGGGTGGGGAAGAATAGCATGATGACGATCTCCTTGCAAGATTCATGCCTTTGCAGGGCAGCTAAGTAGCACAGTAGATAGAGTGCCAGGCCTGGAGTTGGGAAGCCTAGTCTTTGTGGGTTCAAATCTGGCCTCGAACATTTACTAGTTGTGTGACCCTGGGCAAGTCACTTAACTCTGTTTGCCTCAGTTTCCTCACATGTAAAATGAGCTGGAGAAGGAAATGGCAAAACATTCCAGTAGCTTTTCCAACAAAATCCCAAATGGAATCACAAAGAGTTGGACACAATTGAAAGATGACTCAACAACGAATTTAATTTTTTAAAAGTTCTACACTTTGATTAAAATAATCTTTTCCAGCATAATAATAAGGAGGCACAACTGGAAGACAGTCAATGTGGAACAGAACTGGGGATTTAGGAGAACTGAAATCTCATGATGAATCAACAAGGGGATATGGAGGTTAAAAAGAGAGAGAGAGAGAGAGAGAGAGAGAGAGAGAGATTTGACCCCAAATGGCAGAACTGGAAGCAAGGGGGGTGGGGGCGGAAATGTGCAGAGGTAAGTTTTGATGGGAGAAAAATTCCTAATGGTTAGAACTTTCTAACAGTGGAATGGATTATCTTGAGAAATAGTGGGTTCCCCCTCAGAAAAGGTCTTTGAATATCATCTGTGGTCCGAAGCTCTGAGTTCATACAAATTAACCAGGCTCATTGTTGGAGGTTACTCAGCTAAAATCTTTGCCTTTAGCTTGTGTTCTTATCTGGGGCTTCCTTTAGGAAGATGATCATTTAGCTGTTTTTAGGTGACTACAGAAAAGGTAAGGGGCACTCAGTTTTTGTGCAAGCCACGGGCTGAAAATACATCTAAAATAAGGTAAGCTTCATTTAACCTGACAAAACCACAAAGGATGCATATCTGAGCCTATCAACAGTGAAGATGAGTCTCATCTCTTCAAAGAGAACCACCTTCCTGTGTAGCCCATCAGACTTGTACTTGGGGATCTCAGAGAGAGATTTCCTATTCTTCAGAACTACACAGCACACAATTGGAGAGCAAGGTCCAGGCTTATCTTTCCACTACTGTCCCTTGCTACTTGGCCTAGAATTTCTGGGCATGGCTGCTCAGACTTCCCCTCTATGGAGGAGAGTTCAAGATTCTCTGTGTAGCCCCCTTCTTCTCTTTCTCACTCAGTTCTGCTCCTCTCTTTATTTTGCTCTGATAACCCCTGTAAAGGTCAAGTTCAAGTAGGCAGCTCAGGCAATAAATTCTTTAGCAAAGACACAAGAAGACATGAACTCTTCCTAAGTGAAGTCTGGATGACCTCTTGCTGGAGATATTGTAGAATGGACTTCTATTCTGGAAGGGTTGCAGTAGGGGGTCTCTTCAACTCCAGGAAATTGAATGGAGAGTACTATGTGTAGTCATTACTGGGCTTTGACAGCTGCAAGCAAGACACCTAAAGCCAGCTCCAGTTGTAAATTTCTTCAGTGTGAGAATTTACATATTGGAAATAGACAAATGCTCAGGGCTTGATTTTATTGATTGTCTGGACAAGAAAATTATGGCATAAATGTTAACAATAAAGATTAAACTTAAAAGTATGTCATGCATATTTTTTTGGGGGGGGGAGGGACCTGATTGTATAATATGTACAATCACACCCCTGCCTGGAGCCCATCCTGTGTGAAGATAAGCCTAGCCAATTTGTCTTCTTTTCTCCCATTTCTTTCTACCTTTGACACTGCCAACACAGTCTCATCCCTCCCTCCTAAGATTCCCAAGTATCTGAGACCCAAAGACTAGTTTCATTGTTCTCACTACCCTAATCTGGAACACTCACTCCCTGGTTGGCCCTGTCATGGGGCTCCTTCTACCGTACCCTTGCATCATATTGGCATGTCACTGGACAGATAATCCAGATTTAAAGGTATTAAATTCTCAGCTTGTAAGACTCCCAAGTGCATCCCAATCAGATTAAAATGTAATTAGGTAACATTTAACAGAGTAAATAAAAACACAATATGACATAGATAATATCATTTTGTGGTTTTCAAAGTCAAATATGCTTCCCACAGGGAACCCTCACTCTTTGGAGTTTTTGCTGGGGGTAAAGAGTAAAATTTTTTTAAATACCCCCAAGTGGGACAGGGCTAGGTATGGCACAGGAGAGGGAGTAGTGGAATGGAAGCACATGGATGGAGCACAATCCCTTACTAACAATCACTCATTTATTTAGTAAGCATCTACTAGGTGCCAGGAGCTAGTGGTAGGTACTAGGGATACAAGACAAAAAGAAACAGTCTCAGCTCTGACAGGACTTCCATGCTAATAAGGGAGGAAAATGTGCAAACAAAACATATACAAGACAGATGCAAAGCTATGGTTTATGATACATGGCCAGGTGGTCATGGTGGTAGTGGTGATGGGGCAATGAGTAGCTATATTAGCAGATGGACAGGCCTCATGCAGAAAGTGGTGCTTCAGCTGAGAAGAAAACCAGAGAGATCTCAAGAGGTGGAGGGTGACTGTGGGAAATCCACTTTCCCCTCTGGGCTGATTTCCTTCTCTGTGAAATGAGGACTTGGGGCTGGATGACGTCTAAAGTCCTTTCCAGCTCTGACATTCTGTCACCCATGCTTCCAATAATAAGCCCTCTTGAATGGGGGCTCACTCAGAGCTACCTTATATTGAATTCTGGAAGATAAGGAGTACATTACAGATAAGATGCCATGTTTTTGGAAACAGTTTCAATTTTACTTGAGTTGTTTAGGATTTCGTATTTGGTGTTGGGTACAATGCTTTAATCTGTTGTCACGTGACGTGACTGCTCAAAATCAAGAAATCTCAGCATTGGAAGGGAGCCCAAGAGCCACTGAGTCCAACTTACGTCTGAACAAGTGCCCCCTCTTCACCAGCCCCAACAAGTGGTCATCTAGCCTTCACTTAAAAGATCTATATTGAGAGGCATTCCACACCTCTGAGGCTGCCTGTTCCACTTTGGGAAAGCACATACTGTGAAAAAGGTTTTTGTTATGTGTATTCAAAAGCATAAATATTGGTAAATTGCTAGCAGAGGTGACAAGGACCTAGAATTCCAGAATACTGATGATAGATTTATGATAATGATGATACCTAGCATTTATAGACTTACTATGTGCCAAGCACTGAGCCAAGAACTTTATAAACATCATCCTATTTGATCCTCACAACAACCCTGGGAGGTAGGTGTTGTTATCATCACCCCCATTTTATAGTTGAAGAAATTGAGGCAAATAGAGGTTAAGTGACTTGCCCAGGGTCCCATAGCTAGTGAATATCTGAAGCTGTATTTGAATTCAGATCTTCCTGACTCCAGACCTGGCACTCTATCCCCTGTGCCACTGAGCTGATTCAATGGAAATTGATTAGATCATCAAGTGAGACAACATGCAGCAGGGGTGCTGATTTTTTCTGTGCAATGGACTTCCTTTGGTAGTTTGGCAAAACTTATGAATGTGTTCTCAGAATGATGTTTTTAAATTTATAAAGTAAAATACCTAGGATTACAGAGGGAATCACCTATATTCAAATACAGCTTATCTATCTGTCTGTCTGTCTATCTATCTATCTATCTATCTATCTATCTATCTATCTATCCATTTATCTACCTATCATCTATCTTCAAAAAAACACATTCATTTAACCCCTAGTTAAGAACTCCGATATAGATAGTGAAAAAGAAGGCCAAGGATAGAAGACAACCCTCTGTTCTGATGGATTCGAACAATTCAGGAACTTCAAAAGCAGAGCACAGGTCCCTTCCCATCCCAGCTTGCTTTTCACTTTAATTTTGAAGGTGAAGAACATGACAGTCTCATGTCCTGTGTCTTCATCAAGTATCCCTATGATTCTCAATTGCCAATGCCCCAGGCTGAAGCCTAACCAGCATTCCCTGCTCCCTCATCCATATCCATGTCAGATCTATCCTTCTGTGATAGTTTTCATTCTTCCTTACACATTCATTTTACCCTTTGGGCTCCCTGTTCTCTTATTAACTAATGGTCTTTTAGATAAAACTTAAGCCTGTGTGTATATGTATTACATATGTATACATATACACGTATACACACAAACATATGCATACGTATATACAATATATACCTATACATACATACACACATTTGTACATATATAGGGCAGGAACTATTTCTTTTTCCTTTGCATCCCCATTGCTTACACATAGTAGGTGCTAATTAATGCTTGTTACCACAGCATCTCATTGGGAATGCATGGTAGGGGGCCAGAGGCCCCTTTAAAGGCACTTCAGAACTGGCTCAGAAATCCTCTGACTTTTTTTCATCTAGCACTGCCTCTGCTGCTGGTGTGCTCCTGTAGATAATGCCTCACCACTTGGGTGCATAAGAAAGAGGGAAGATGCTAGCTGTCTTTCAAAATCTCACAAGGCCCTATAAGAAAGGAAAGAAGATACTAACAGAAGGTAGCCCCATCCCAGACACTAGCTTGTCTAGTTTGTGCACTCACTGGGTTAGCCAGGGAGGGGGAAGCTCCTCTGGTCATCTAAGCAGTACAATATTGGCTCCTGGAGCAGTTGCAGCAACATCAAAACCATGGAGAACAAGAAGTAGACAGAGAATATCAGCACCTCCTCTGAAATTGGATTAAGGGCCCCTCTACCATGTGTCCTCAAGGGGGTGCTATATTGAATCAATCAATAAACATCTATTAAGCACCTACTTTGTGCCAGACACTGTGCTAAGTGCTAAAAAGAGGCAAAAGATAGCCCCTGACTTCAAGAAACTTACAGTCTATTAGAGGAAACAACAAGTGAACAAGTCTATACAAACAAATTATATGCTGGATAAGGAGGAAATAATTAATAGTGGGAAAGCCCTAGAACTAAGAGGGTTTGGGAAGGTCTCCAGTAAAAGATAGGTCCTTCCCTTAGTTTAGTTCAGTTTAGTTTACTTTAGTTTAGTTTAGATGGGACTTAAAGGGAGCCAGAGAAGTCAATAGGCAGAACTGAAGATGGAGAGCATTCCAGTCATACAGGACGGCCAGAGGAAATTATTGGAACTGAGAGATGGAGCTGTTTTTGTTTTTGTTTTTTTTTTTGCTTATTTTTTCATGGCACAGCAAGGAGGCTGGTGTCACTGGATTGAAGAGCATGTAGTGGGTAGTAAGGTATAAGAAGAATGGAAAGGTAGGAGGGGGCTTGGTTTTTAAGAGCTTTTAATGCCAGGCAGAGGATTCTGGATTTGATCTTGGAGGTGATAGGGACCCATTTTCAATTCATTGAATTGAATTCACTGGTGGAGATCTTCTTCAATTCAATCTCCCTTCTGGTCCAAGTGAAAGGATAAAAGAAGGCCCAGATGGGGCCTAGGTGAACTGGACTGGGGCCATTCAGATGAATCCCAAATCTACACACAGCTTGAGTCTTTCTTCTAAGCTCCAGTTGCATATCTCATATTTTCAGTGATATCTCAGACTCAGCAGGTGAGTCCAAAATGAAGCTCATTATCTTTTCCCCTAAATATACCTCTTCCAAATTTCCCTGTTTCTCTTGGGAACACCACCATCTTTCCAACCACTTAGGTCAGCAATACAAAGATCACCTTTAACTCTTCTTCCCTCTCCCTTACACCTCATATCTAATCAGGTGTCAAAGCTTGTCAATTCTACTTCCACAACATTTCTCACATATATCCCTTTCTCTCCACCCTAATTTACATCTTCATCATTTCTTGCTGGATTATAGCAATTGTTTCTTTTTTTAAATAAATTTTTATAGATATTTTTATTTCTATATCCCTTAAATTTCCTTCTCCGTCCTTCTTTTCCTTCCAGAAATCCATCATATATAACAAACCAAAAAATTTTTATTAAAAAAAAAGAGGAAGAGATTAAAAATCAGCAAAAGTAACCAATACATTGAGGAAATCTAAAATGCATTTGTCTCTTGATTGGATTCCTATCTTCTGGTTTCTCCCCTCTCTAATCATCCTTCCCACAGTTATCAAGATAATCTTCCTTAAGAATGAGTGTAACTGTGTCATTTCTCTGCTTCAAACACCATTAGTGTCTGCTTAGTATAAACTCCTTAGTTTGGATTGGCCAGTAGGGAAGGAGGCAAAGGCAGAGACACCACAGACATTCTGAAGGAAGAACTGACAGATTTGATGACTGGCTGGATAAAGGGGATAAGGGAAAAGATTGAGTCAAGGTTTCAAATCAAGGATCTGGAAAGATGTTCATCTTGATGGGTGTATTAGGCTGAGACTCAATTACAAGTAATAAATTGTACAAGATCACAACATTTGAAATAGCAATCTTGTGCAAGTGAGAACTAAACTGCACAAGATTACGACATATAAAATATCCAACTTGTCTGAGTGAAAATGAAACAGCACAGAGGGGATCTCCTTCAGCATTTATCAATTTACTTCACTCTTTTATATGCTTGTAAAATATAAATGTAATCCTCCTGAAATACTTTTCATTTACAGTCAATTCTGCTTTATTATTTAAGGAGTCACAGACCACCCTGAAACCTGTTCTGTGATCACATTTTATTTTCTAACCTCTCTAGCCAGCACCTAGCCCTCAGAAAGGTTATGATGAAGCTTTTCACATACTCAGTGTGAAAAAGAGACCCTAATCAAGGCTTCCATTTCTCCTTGTTTATTTCCTATGTGCTGGACATTTCTATAGAAATGATTCTGTTTCTAAAACAGGATAGGAATAGGAACTGGATTTGTGATTTCTCCAGTCTAGAGAATTTCCTCTACCAATGCACTTCTGTGCAATTTATTATCTTAGTTGCCCAGGGGTGCTAAAGAGCTAAAAACAACAACAACAAAACAAACCCTAGTATGTTCTAGGCATTATGCTAGGTGCCATGGCTACACCTACAAGAAACAAAGTTGAAGCAGTCCCTGCTATCAAGGAGCTCATATCCTACTAAGCGAAAACAACATGGAATCAATCAACAAGTACTTCTTATGTGGCCAGCTCTGTCCTAGGTGCTGAGATACACATACAAAGAATGCAACAATGAAATACAACTGAATACAATGAAATACCCTTGAACATAAGAACAAAACAAGCTCTGCTTTTGAGAGCTTATATATTCTCATGAGAGAGGCAACAAATAGGTATGCACAGAATGCAAATACAGAGTGATTGGGGGAAGGGGCCGGTATGGGGTACTAGCAACAGGAAGACCAGGGCTGACCTGGGTACCTGATCAAAGTTTGCTATGTTGCTGTGAGATTTTCCTTGTTCCCAGTGCTCATGAAATGCTGTGGCTTGCCATCCCTAATCATACCTAGATCTATACTGCAGAAAGTGAAGCATATCTATCAATTACACAGTTAATTTCATCAATATTAATAGGTCCTGTTTATCCAAGGTGAGTCCCAATGATCCTGTTTGATTATATAAACTGATCAAATAAACCAGAAAACAAGAGATTAATCTCTACTCCCCATGGTGTGTAGATGGCCTCAAGGTCACCACAGACTGCATCTCTACTTATGAATGGATTCCTCTGTTTCTGCCTCCTGAGCTTTTCTTTATTCTAGATGTTAGACAAAAAGAACCTTTACAATTAAAGGAGACCTTTGTTTCTGAAGAACTTGTTTGCTCTGCTGTTTTTCATACACGGAAAATCCCATTTCTCTTATTTGCAACCAATCCAGTTGTTTCAGAGCCATGTGCTGGTCTGGAGCTTGAGAAAGCTTGGAAGGGATCACATGAACCCAGAAATGGGCAAGTAGTGATTTCAGGTCCTCATTAGCCCCAAAAATATGTATGACAGGAAAACAGAAAGCCCAGAAATGGGTATTGTACTCAGAATCATCATAGTTCTCCCTTGTCATTTTTTTCTCCCCCAAAAAAGGAGGTAGCTGCTCTCACAGTTTTTGCTTAAGGTATCTCTCCAGATTTTTGTAGAAGTACTAGTAGTGGTGGTAGTGGTAGTGGTAGTGGTATTAGTAGTAGTAGCTAGGTGGCACAGTGGATACAGTACCTGACCCTGAGTCAGGAAGTCTTCCTGAGTTCAAATCTGGCCTCAGATACTTACTAGCTGTGTGATCACTTAACCCTGTTTGCCTCAGTTTTCTCATCTGTAAAATGAGCTGGAGAAGGAAATGACAAATCACTCTGGTTTCTGTGCCAAGACCCCAAATGGGTCAGACATGACTGAAAATGACAGAAGAACAACAACAATAGCTACATCCCTCAGAATCATTGCATTTCTCTCTTGCTCCCCCTCCCCAAAAAGGAGAAAACTGCTCTCACAGCTTTTGCTTCTCTCCAGCAGTAGGACTCTCTCCATATGTAATCCACTCTATGTCTGAGGCACAGAACCATTGTTCTGAGATATCCTCTTGAGGTCAGTAAAAAATGTCATTGGGAGCTTGAAAGAAGGTTTTAATACAGTCACTTTATTTTCTTTCCATGCATCCTGATTGAAACAAGCTTTGCTCAGAGTCAAACCTTTCATTTAGAGCCCCTTCTATTACATCAGGAAAGCAGTCTATAAAATTGGTGCTGTGGCTTTGGCAAGGGTGATGACAGACCATTGTGGTGCTTGGTTGCCATATGTAAGAGTCATTTTCCTCAGCTTAGTTCTACTGCACAGACGCATGGGATTGAGTCAGACTTCCAGATGGATTACCATGGGTAAAATACAAAGTCTAGTTGTTACAGAATTCTAAGCTGAAAGGGACCTTTGGGGTCTCCTTGACTCAAGTAGCTGCCCAACCCAGTCCATCCTTTATAATACTATCAACATGGTTTTCCTTAAATACAGATGTGTCACTCTCCTGTTTAGTAAATGTCATTGGCTCCCCTATTTTTGGAGTATATGTTTACATATATTCTTATTGTTTTCCCATTAAAATGTAAGCTCTTTATGAGAAGGTGATTGTTTCATTCACTGCATGTGTATTAGTGTCTGGCACATAGAAGCTTAATAAAATACTCTGTCTTTCTCTCCCTGTCCCTGTCCCTCTCTCTCCCTCTCTCTCTCTCCCGCCCTCTCTCCCTCCCTCTCTCTCTCTCTCTCTCTCTCTCTCTCTCTCTCTCTCTCTCTCTGTCTCTCTCTGTCTCTGTCTCCATCTTTGTCTCTCTCTGTCTCTCTCTCCCTCCCTCCCTTCCTGACTGCCTATCTGATAGATCTATCTGTCTATCTATCTATCTATCTATCTATCTATCTATCTATCTATCATGTACCTGTCCATCTATTTATCATCTATCAAAGGCATGGAGAATACATTATCGTGCTGTGTTTACTGTTTGATGTAGCATTGTAAAGCACAACCCCAAAGTCTTGCCTCTAACAAAAGATCCCCCATGCACATATCAAAAGCATGTGATATTCCCTCACAGATAGAAACACATCCACAGTGGTAATTTCTGTCAAGTACATGGTCACACTGAAACTGTGATTCTGTCTTTGGGCCCATTTGTGTCCTACCCCGGCCAGGCCAGTATATTCTCCTTTTCTCTACAGATACTCTTGGGTGCCCCAAATTGCCCAGTTCCTTTATTTTACAGACAAAGAAGGCAAATGGCTCAGTGACTTGCCCAAGTTTAGGCAAACAATATATAGCAGAGCCAATGCTTGAACCCAGGTCCTCTAACTCTAAATCCATTCCTCATTCTATTACAGGAATACCCTACAGAAAAAAGAGTGAAACTGGGCCATAGAATAGTTTATTCTACCATTCTGGAATCTTTAAAATCAAAATCCTCACCATGATGTGGAAATGAGTGTAACGACTGTTTATACTAAGTTTGAATCAAAAGTCAGATGACCCTCATAGAATATTAAAATATGCAAAATATTTGGTTCAAATATCCTAAAGACTAATTATATCAAGAATATAAATTCGACCAAAGAATTGTTTCCTGAAGCATTTTGCAATTATCCATTAAAAACTGAAATATTGGTAACCATTTAGGCCGAGGCATGCGACTCTTTGGTTATTTCTATAAACTCTAACTTCATTTAGGCTAACTAGAACAACAAAAATGCATTGGCCTGAAAAACGCCCACCTGGGAATTTCTGGTAAGACTGACCTTAAAACAAGAGGGGACAATCAAAGGCAAAATTCAAAATGGGATGAAATATTTACATACAAATGTCAGGAGCTTGAGAAGTAATTGGGGTGAACTGGAGTGTTTGACTGGGATTTAGCTGTTGATGTTATGAGGATGAATGAGATGAGATGGGATGGCAGACATGAAAGGGTTGTGGGGCCAGACTGCTAAGCAAGGTTGACTTGGGCTAAACCCAGAAGTATTATGAGGATGGAGATACTGACGTCCTTTCAGGTTAAAAGAATCAGAGGGAACCAAGAAGTATGAGGTGCATAGGTCAAGGAGAAGGCCTGCCAGGCAAAGACAGTACAGTAGAAGTCAATTATAAACCTACAAAGGGGGAAAAATGAGTAAACCTAATTCTTTAGGTTTCTCATATCACTGGAAGACTGTCATTATCTATATACCAATGAAAACAACTCAGTTGGCCAATATCAACAAATGAATTTTTGTAATGTGTCAGAACCATATCCCAAATGTAGAAGGTGAGGGTAGGGCTGAGTGGGAAAAGAGCTAAATTCAGGATTGGAGGACCAAGGTTTGAATCCTGGCCCCCTGCCAATAGCTAACTGTGCAACCCAAGGAGAGCCATTCCACAACTTTGGGCCTCAGTCCCCTCCTCTGTAAAGTGAGAGGGCTGCGCCAAATGACCTCTAAGGTCCCTTCCGGCTCTCAATCTATGATCCAAAGGCAAGGGATTGTAAGTTTCCTGTCACTGGAGATGTTCAAGCAGAAGCTGGACATTCACTTTTCAGTGATGTTGTAGAAGAAATTCATGAAACGGGGAGGGGGTTGGACTAGATGACCCCAGAGGTCTCTCACAAGTCTCACATGCTATGATTCTATGAATCAAGGAGGGAAGATGCTGCCTTGATTGGTTTCTAACATGAAAGAACTACTTGAGGATCTAAAGATGAATGAAAACCTTGAAATGAAATGAAAGTGGCAGGATACAGACAACTTAAGGAAAACAAATTTTAACAAGCTCTCTCGTGCATTAGTCACAGAGATCTGATGAGAAGGAGGCCTAAGGAACAAAGGAATATGGAAAGCTGTTCTCTCATCCAAAGAAGTGGTTCTGAAGGTAGAAAGACAGATTCAACCAGTCTCTAAGTAGGGTAACAAAATGTTATTTTGACTAAGCCTAGGAATATATATATATATGTGTGTGTGTTTATGTATATATACATACATATATACATATATATGTGTATGTATATGTGTGTGTGTATATATACGTGTGTATATATATACATGTATGTGTATGTATATATATATATATATATATATATATACTGAAAGCAGTAAGAGAAAGATAAGTAAGAGATGTAATTGAGATGGAAAATAGTTAATCTGGGGATCTGGGGAAAGGTAAATTTATACATATATGTACACACACGCACATATCAACACATGTGCACACATATATACAACACACATGCATATAAACATAGATTGTATATGTCATTATGTACACACACACACACATACACACACGTACATCTGTGTGTATTTAGCTTAGAGAAGCCAGAAGTCTATAAAGTGACATAATAATTGGATGGTTTTTAGGAGGAGAGAGGGACACATTATTCTCCATCTCCAGAGGACCAAACAAAAAGAAAAGGGATTAAGTAACAGCCAGAGAAACTTCAGGTGGGTGAAAGGAAGGATCTATTGCCTGTAAGGGTGAGAAGCATTGCTATAAGTTAGAAAGAGCAGTTGTGGTATCCTGATTCCTAGAGATCTTTAAAAATAGGATTTTACAACTGTCATCTCTCTTCAGTGATTTAGACTTTGATTTGGCAGAAGGCAGAGGACTGGGCCATCTGATCTACAGAGATCCCTTCTGGTTCTACACTTCTGAGATGATGCTATTGTTATTTTTGAAGTGCCTTTACTAAATGCTCATGTATATATTATGCATATGATGCTATAGAAGCCACTAGAAAAATCAAAGTAATTAGCCAAAGCTCTCCCCTATGAGGAACTTGGTGTAGGGTATATGTATTAGATGGCACTCAAGTAATCAATCAAGTCATTGGATAAACTCCACTTGCAAACCACTAATGGGCATCTACTCCAAAAGGGTCAAAGACAGAAAGGAATGCTCAGATTTTTAGTATCACCTTTGGAGACAGCACAAAATTGGAAACAAATGGGTGCTCATGGGTCAGGGAATAAGTAAACAAATGACTGCATCCCATTCCCAAACCATGCTATCTGCCCAGCTTTTTCATCCTCCTCTCACTAGAACTCATTCTCTGCCTCTGGGATTCTGTGCTGTAATAAGGGAGATTTCATCTCATTTGGTCTCCACTTCCTGGTCTTATCCAAACCATGCCAACCCCACATCTCTTTCCAGTGGCCCTTTATGTGTTGCCTTTCCACATTAGAATGTAAACTCCTTGAGGGCAGGGACTGTCTTGCTTGCATGTATTTGTATCGCTGGCACAGAGCACAGTTTCTGACACACAGTAAGTGCTTAATAAACTATTTTCATTCATTCATTCATTCATTTGTTAGAAATAACAAATACGGGGAATTCAATGAAATGTGGAAATGTTTGCATGGACTGATAGAGAGTAAAATATGAAGAGCCACGAAAACAGTGGCAACAACGCCTATAATACCACAGAATAAAAATAAAGAGCAACAGAACTCAATTTAACTGCAATAAATCCTCTTGGTCTCAGAAAGAAGATGAGGAAATATATTTTCCTCCTCTTGGTAGAGAGGTGGGAGACAATTGGTGTGGAATGTGGCATATGTTGTCAGCTCCAGTCTTGCTTAGTGGGATTTTGGTTTTTGATCACCGAGGATGCTACAAAGGAGGGGAAGTAGATATTGGGAGGCAGAGAAATCAAAAGGTATAAGCAAAAACTTTTTAAAAACCACCTTAATTTAACTCAATTGTCTGCTTCTCAACCTAGTGGACCCAGCAGACACATGTTGACAGTACAACATAAGCAGGTATCCTAATGCAAACACTCATGAAAAGTCATTGAAAAGGAAACCTTAGAAATTAGTCAAGTTTTGTATTATGCAAAACCAGTTAGGGAGGGATGGAAATACAATCCCTAAGACTAGTAGGGACGGGTCCCTGGGAATAGGTTATTACTTCTCATTAGTCAAGAGAATACTCAACTCTTATCCAAGACAAGGCATTTCAGTGTTTCAAAGAACTTTGGCATTCCATATAATCATTAAAAAGATGTGATTTAGGGGAAAAAAGATATTTTAAGGGGGTTTACTAATCTAGAGGTTCTATTTTAAGAATTAAAAATTTATAGTATAGTCAGAACAAGAAGCCATGATGTAACAACAGAACTCCTTGGAAAGGAGTTGGAAAAATTTGATGGGATTCTGTCTTACAGTTTCACTCTTATCACATCTATGGGGGAGCACCTTTTTCATTTATTCTCCCCCCGCCCCTCACCAATGGACAGACTAGAAAGCTACATGCTAGTCAACAGACTATTTCTACCATTCTAGCCATCTGATCTATAAATCTTCATTTTTTTGGTGCCAATAAATGCATAGGCTCTAGTGGGTTTTCCCAACTTCTGAAGGACATGTGCCTGTAATTGGCCTTTCTCATCTCTGTCTTGTTAACAAGTATATAAATAAGAGAAGGCTTCAGTAATTGGCTCAGAGTTACTAATGAATTAATTAACTTCAGTCTATTTTACCTAACCTTTAATAATAAGAGTCTTTTTTTGGGGGGCCTAGCAATAGGCCTGACAGGCTGAAAAAACAGACATGCAGCCGAGCTCTTGAAAATTAATGAGAAACGAGGAAAGAATCAATGTACTTTCTGCTTGCAGAGAACGGACACAAAAAAGACACAATAAACCATGAACAAACACAGTCAGTTTAAAAAATAGGTTAGAAAAAGTGGGCAAATTCAATTATAGAAGTAATTAGAAGATATAGGGCAAGGCTGCCTTTTGGGACCATGCCAGAAAACATGAATTAATCCGAGTGAATAGAAAGCGGCCGTGTAGTAATTAAGAGGCAATCACCTATGGCAATGAACACCTGAAAACAGGCTGCAAACTATTAATTCAGTGATCAAAAATATTTTTAGATGATTAATATGGCAAATTTGTTTTAAAAGACTAATTTCGGGAAAGATATCAAGACAATAGGCCATTATTTGTTCCTCTGGCATTTATATAGCTAATTAAATTTTATAATTTGCACAACATTCATTATTATCTGAAAATAGAGAAAGCAATATTGAGCCCCTAATTTTTTCTTTTTTTTATGATGATGGGTGACAAAATCAATAAGTTAAAACTGTCTCCATTTTCTCAAAAATTCAAGTGCCTCATCTTTCCTTCTTTCCTTCCTTCCTTCTTTCCTGTGGCTTGTGTTTTTTTCTTTTCCTCCTAACCTTGATCCTGAGACATTAAGCACTGACTTCATGTATGCATTCCTCAAAGGCCTTCAACTCCGTCTATACCTGGGCCAACTTCTGTTCATGGTTTAATTTCAGCTCCATCAAACAAAAATGGCCCAGAGTTCTATTTGTGTATCAAAGGCCCTCTGACGTGGTCAACAGAGGGTCCGTTCCTTTAGTACCCCCACAGTCCTCCCCTTGGAGTACAAAGGAATTGTGATATTCTAGTTAAGTATGCTTTAGAACACATAGAAGCCTAATGGTTTCTGAATACTCGATTACTAGTGCCTCAGGGGGCAAAAGAAGCCCTAAGATGCTAATAAACAGCCTTATGATAAGAACTCTTCTATCGAGAGGCCCTAGAGGTAGATTTCTTTTTTATCTGTAGGTGTACAAACTAGCAAAATGCAACATTTTCTTTAGGAAAGGGAAGTAATCTGTTGAAGCCATCAGGTCACTGATCTAGTATTTATTTAGTGTTCACCTGCTAAGGGGCATAAGAAACTTTTGCTAATCAAAAGGTGGGGTGCTAATCAATCAATCATCATTTATGAAATGCCTGCTATGAGCAGATACTATGTAGGCACAGGAGATAACAAGACAAAGGCAAAGCAGCCTGTCTTTGACAAGATGACTCAGCTGGCATGTATAGGCAAAAGAGACTTAATACAGATAAGGTAATTATATATATATTACATATATATATATATATTTTATATATATATATATATCTATGTATGTATTACAAGAAAGCCATTGGGGAGGAAGGCTCTAGCAGCTTCAAGGCATTAAGAAAGGCTTCAGGTAGAATGTGATGCTTGAGCTGAACCTTAAAGGAAATTAAGGATTCTAAAAGGGGGAGGCAAGGAGGAAGATGCTCTAGGCATGGGGTAGAGCCAAGGCAAAAGCGTGGTGATTGGAGATAGAATTGTCACACATGAGGAACAGTGAGAAATACAGTGTGGCTGGATGATAGGGAACATGAAGGAAGGAGCAAAGTGTATAAGGCTGGAAAGGTAGATTAGGGCCAAGTATCAACAACTGTAAATGCCAAAAAAAGAGAGCAAACCTTGTTAAGTAAGAAGGAGCCATATGGTACCCTTCTTTTCCCATGAAAATTTTGCACTTTCTATGCCATGCTATGAGATACTTTTTTCATTATCAGATTTCACAGATGATGAATATCATTAATAATTAAAGCAAAACAAATTGATAGCCTGCCAAATAAGCACCAATTAGAAATTAATTAGGGGATAGGATTATATTGATGGTATCTGGATGCAGGGAGACTGATGATGCAAGACATTTGTGGGGAAACTGAATGAAAAATTCTAACAGGAAATGCCAAATTAAAACAGACTGTTAGTTTGACTGTTCGAGGGTCCAGTCTCCAGCAGGAACCAACACATCTCCTGATCTCTTGTGTCTGGAGAACTCCATTAATGGTCTGGAGTCAGGTATCTCAGCAGGGAGCTGACAGCCACTCTTCTAGGTAAAGGATAATGGCAGAGACTTCACTGGGTGGCTGACAATCAAAGGGTACTCAAGGGATGAAGGCTTACAGGTCTGTATGCTTATCAACGCCTGCTAACTAAGCAGAGCCCACTGACCACGAAATATCAATATGCAGAGAAAGAGAAAAGATGTTTGTAGAAGCCCCCCACCCAAAAGCCAAAAACAAAAGACTTAACTGAGTGGGGGTGGAAGATAATTTGGAGAACAGTTAGGGTGATCAAAAGCATACATCAATGCCTCAAAAGAAAGAGTTGGTGGCTTTTGTTTTTAGAAAGGGAAAAGAGATTTGTAGAATGGAAGTTTCTAGAAATCAGGACCAAAGAAGCCAATGATTTAGCCTCAACTCAATAAGCACTTATCAAGGACCAACAAAAAGCAGCTAGGTATAACAGAGAGCTAGATGGAGAGTAAGGAGAGCTTGAGGTTCAAATCCTGTCTCTGGACTTACAGGCTGTAGTGACTATAGTGAATTACTTAATATCTGAGCCTTAATTTCTTCACCTGTAAATGACAACAACAATACTCATAATAACTACTTCACAGTGAAGCTAAAAGGCTTAAGTCACAACCAAAATTCCATCTTTTACTGTAAGCCTTCATCAACCCCTTTAAATTCTGGTACTTCCCTCTATTAACTATTACCTATTTATCCTCTATATAGCTTGCTTTGTATACTTTTTGTTTGCATGTTGTTTTCCCCACTTGAGGTGAAGCGCTGCCTTTTGCCTCTTTTTGTATCCCTAGCACTCAGCACAGTGTCTGGCCCATGGTAAGTGCTTAATAAATGTTTACTGATTGACTGAAATAAAATAACGTATGTGAAAAGTTTTGCAAACTTTAAAGCATTGTGTAAATGTAGGTTTCTATAGTTATATGCAAGCCACTTCTTTCTTTTACTCCCTCATTCTTTTCTCTTTTTGTTCCCTCTTCAAAAAAAAAATAAATTTAAATAGATGTTTTATTGGTGCCCTTTGATCCTATAGCTTTCTTAAACCTACCTTCCATGTGTGCAGATCTTTAAAATGTTCCTTTTATTGGTTTCTTTTATTTTCACATGATCTATACCTCCTGAGGTATCCCTTCCTTCCTTCACGGTTTCCAAAACACTTCCACATACATTATCTCATGTAAATTTCACAACCCCATGATGTAGACAAGCCTGGTGTTTTTTCCATTTTATAGACAGGGAAAGTAGAGTTTAGGGAGCTTAAGCCATGCCTAAAAGTAAAGTAAGTATCAGAAGCAATATGGTATAATGTATATTGTACCAGATTAGAAATCAAAAGACTTGGGTTTTAGACTCAGGACTGCCTATATCTCAGGATTACAAAAGATACACACAAAAGCGCTTTGAAAACGGAAATTCTGAAGAAATATAAAGTATGATTTATTTCCACTCCTTTCTAGGATTTTCAAAGAAGGGAAAAGATAGGAGTAAAGGGATGGTCAGGATGTCTAATCAGCAAAGTGAAACCTAACCCCCCCCCAAATGGAACAGGTTGGGGAGCCAGAAAGGGAAGAAAAATCCCAGTGAGACAAAGTCTCGTTCAACATGAACTAGATTCACCTTCCCTTACTCTTTTCTTCACTTTTGTTCCTAAGCTTCAGGCTTGACACTTTTAGAAGTGCTATTTATGAAGAGTCAATCGTTGGTCTGAAAGTCAATGGTTGAGGAATGCCCCCTGGCCAGTTGTGATAACTGACTTAATTGATAGCCACAGAAATGATTGATTTCTGTCTCTACATTTTCTTTTGACCTTCTAACACCTGTGTGTTTTCCACAGGAAGTTTCTGGGGACACCATAGAGTGTTCCCTTCATGTTGTTGGGGGTCTTATCATAAAGACAAGGAGGTCTACACAACCATGTCCACCTCCAAGCTTTGGGTGGGGCAGGGGGGTGAGGGGACAGGCTCTTGTCTCTTGGCACACATCTTCCCATATTATGCTGACTCATTTCAAAAGTAACCATCTAATATTAGAGGTGGTAAAGATTTTAGAGATCATCTACTCCAGCTCTCTCATTTTATAGATTAGAAAAAAGAAAGAGGGAATTGACTTTTCCAAAATCAAAGCTGGTAAATGGCCAAGATAGGTTGAGAATCAGTGTCTTTGGACTCTTGAATATCATGTATATTCAGCTTTGCCAGAGTAATAAATGAAAAAGACTAGGAAATGGGGTGGACTATTTGAGGAAAGAGTATACCACAATCATCCAAATCAGAATAGGACCACCCAGCTGCCTATGTTTCCATGAAGTATTCTGTCCTCTAAATATGCTACACTCAGTGGGTCCCATTGTGATGGACACTATTTCATTGTAAACAAAAGATATTCCAAGATCTTATTATTGTTGGTGACTCTTCCTTACTCCGTATTAAATTTGAATCATAGACATAAAATAAAAATGGTGGAAGGCTAGACGACAGATACATGATAGGCCCAATGCTTACAATCATATAGAAAATTGGATGCTTCCATTTTTCTGGAGATTCTCTTGTCTGATCTGAAATTTGGTGACCATTCTTGACTTATAACTTCCCAAAGGTATTCTGTTCTTTGGGATTCAGTTTGACCATTTCACTGTCCAGAGGACTGCTCACCTAAGAGGATTCAGTTGTTGACAATGTTCAGCTTTGTTTTGCCAATTTAAACTTGTGGCCAAATCCATGGAGGTCTTCTTTGGTGCCTGTTAGTATATGACCTCATTTTTCCTTAAGCCAGTGGTAGTCTCATGGATATCTGGAATAGGCCATGGATATTGATGTGTAACTTTGGGAACATACAAACACCGCTTATCCTATCCTTTCTGGATTATCATTTTCAAATTGACTTATCAGAAATTTATCCTTTTACTTTAAAACTTTGATCTCTCTTGAAAATGCAAATATCTGGAAGATTAATCCTTTAAACTTCTATATATGTCATTTGTATTTTAAATTATTATCAGTCAAGGCTTGGATCTACCTCCTCAGTGAAACTGTTCTTGATTTCTCTGGATGGAAGGAACCTCATGAGGACTTTGCATACTCCTCTTACTCTCTATACTTATGGTCTTTATTGTTCTCTCTCTGTCTCTCTCTCTGTCTCTCTCTCTCTTTCTCTCTCTCTCTCTCCCTCTCCTTGAGATATAACAATAAGACAAGACTGTAAGTTCCTTGAGGGGAAGGACTACACCTTCCTTATCTCAGAGAACACAGTGTTGTACATATTCTCAACATATGTTTGTTCCAATGAACAAATGAATGAAACAGTATGATGTAGCAAAGAGTAGAAACTGGCTCTGATATTTACTACATCTATGACCTTGGGCAAGTCTCATCCCCTTTCTGAGCCTTAGTTTCTTCTTCTACAAAATGTAAATAATAATACCTCTACTCTATAGGTTTAAGTTGGTGTGAAGTGGGCACTTTATATGCCTCCTAAAGTTGTTGTAAGGAAAGCACTTTGTATACCTCAAATTACTATATAAAAGAGAAGTGTTACTATATTGAACAAATATACACTTTAGTATGAGTAAAGATATTGAGTTGGTCCACAGCATAAAAAGGATCATCAAAGATATGGATGACAAGAAAAGATTAGGTTGTCATGTAGCAAGAACAAGGAAAAACAGATGGCTAGTCCATTTCCTCCATTGGTGGCCATGTAATTTTAAGAGATAGAGAGGGGGATTCCCTGGTAAACTGGGTGGACATCCTGTGGAAGATTTATGAGAGGACATAGTCAAGAGTCACCCAAGATGAGAAGACATGGATAGGATGCTATCTGGACCATGGAGGAGAATTCTTTCTCCCCATGCCCCACTCCCAATGTCTGAGCTCACAGATTCATTGAAGTCTCAGAGAGAATGAAGATCTCTGCTAGATTCCAAAAGAAGGGATGAGGTGAGAATATTAGGGCATTGTGAGCCTAAAAGGGATGGGAGAAATGGGACCCAGATGAGAGTAAATGACAGAGAATGTGGGGAAACTGAAGATCGAATATTTACTTTATAATTTTCTCCAGAGTTGGTCTTTTCTCTGCCTTCAGAGGTTTTAGGATGTCTAGATGGGTACCATTTCTTTTGAATAGACAGCTTCTAATTTTTAGGGTTGGTATTGTTTCAATCACATAACAATGCTGCAGACTTTATTGGGGAAACATAAAAATATCTATTTCAGTACCCCCAAATCATTTGAGATCCAATAGAATGCCCTCCTTGAGGGCAAAGGCTATTTGGTTTTTGTCTTTATTCCTCAGTGCCTAGCATGCTACCGTTCACATAGTAGCCACTTAATAAATATTTTTGGATTAAATTGAAGTGAATTCCTATCCTCTGTAATTGTGTTTGGAAGGCTGTAGATTCTCTTGTGATAGGCTCCATGTTGTTCTGAGCATCAATGTTCATTAAGAGCAAGTCATTTACTCCCAGAGAAGCTCTAGCCACTCTTTGTGAAGTCTCCCAGTGCTATTTTTCTATTCAGACACTGGAAAGCTATTGTCTATCTTCCAGATTAATGAATAGAATGTTCATATGCAGTAGTGGAATACTTCCAAAATGCTGCAATTTCAATCATAAATTTTGAGGTGGCAGAGACCTTTAGAGATCATGAAGTCCAACTATCTCTTTTTATGTAAAAGAAAGGAAGGAAATAAGCATTTAATAAATGCCTACTATGTGCCACAGGACTGTGCTAAGTGTTTCCTCACAATAAGCCTATAAGGTAGAGGCACTTTTATTTTCTCCATTTTACAGTTGAAGAAACTGAGGCAAACAGTGACTTGCCCAGGGTCACAGAGTTAGTAAGTATCTGAGGTTGGACTTGAAGTTAGATCTTCCTGAATTCAGGACCATATAGATAAGTGCCTTACTGAAGGCTGCATGGCTAGTAAGAGGCAGAGTTGGGATTTGAACTCAAGTCCTGTGATTCTGAATCCAGAATTCTTTCCACTGCACTATACTGTGAAGGCAGGGAGGCACAGGCACTTGTTTTCTCCCAGCCCAGTCTTCTCATTTGTAAATCAGAGCTAACAATATTTGTTCAATTTACCTCAGTGTGTTATAATCACTAAAACTGGAATGGCCTCTCAGAGAATCTGGTCCAGCCCTTTCCTTCTAAGATTGAAGAAACTGGGGCTCAGACTGGGGTGTGACTTTCCCAAGGTCACAGCCTCACAATATGAATTCAGTGGCATAAAGAACTTCCAACGGGGAACCTCCCTCTGCTAATGGAGATCAGCACCTGAACTGCAATTTAGAGTCTTAGACAATTATCTGGGGGCATTGTGGGTTTGATGACCAGACTTGGTCCTTCAGAACCAGTACGAAACTCTCTCTGCCATCTTTTAAGGCATTTTCATCCCTGGTAAAATATTTTCTAACAAGCAGTAAATGGCTACATGAGTGTGATGTATTAATTTATTACCACGATTATCGGTAGTACAGCTATGTCTCATTTCTTCTCCTACTTCTCTAAAAGAAAGTGGGGTAGAGTGATGTCATAGTGAATTCCCTTCCAGCCTCCTTGGGACTGCTTTGACCCTTCTCTTTTTGATTAGCCCTTCCTTTGGAGGACAGATAATTCCTTACAGGGGAGAATAATAACAATAGACATTTATATATCACTTTAAAGTTGTGCTTTGCCAACATTTGATCCCCAGAACAACCTCATGAGGTAGATATTACAGGTATTACTATTGTCATGTTTCCAGATGAGGAAAAGGAGGTTCCAGGAGGGTGAGTGATAGCCTAGTGAGTACATAGCTATTAAGTATCTGAGGCAAAGTCCTATTGATTCCAGGTCCAGTATTTCAGTCACCATCCTGCACTGCTTCTCTTTATCCTTAGCTCATGGCAAGAATGGCTCAAAATGTACAGGTGCAGAAGCAAAGAGTGCCTGCTCTTATGTTTTCCCAGCTCCAAAAATTGGGACAAGTCTAGGAATCTTAGGGGGTCCCTGAGTATTAAATGGATCAATCTGATTGGTCTATAACGAAATCCAAAATTTGGAAGATTCCAGGGTAACCCTATGGCCACCTCTTTTTAGCTTTGGTATCTGCTTTCCTAACTAGTCTTCTAGGGTAGGTTCCACAGCACTCTGAACTCTGATGATTTCAGAAATTACTGTTCATATCGATTAAGGGAGTAGCAAATTTACGCAAATAAGATTATGAAGACAAAAATGAAAAAAAGTTTCCCCAACTGAAAGAGCTTAAGGAACATTGATTAGACTGCAAAGTTACTAGCGTAAACTTAAGAATGTGTGTGTGGGGGCAGGGGGAATACAACTTCAAACCTCACCCAGACTCAAACCATATCATAGCTAATACTCATATGGATGCTTTGAGGTTCACAAAAAACTTTCATACTTTTCTGAAATAAACTTCAAAGCAATCATCGGAGGCAGGTGTTCTTATTATCCTCATTTTGCTGATAGGGAAACTGAGGTACGAGCAAGCAACAAGCATTTATTAAGTACATACTGTTTGCTGGGCATGCTGTATTAGGTTCTGGAGATACAAATAGAAAGAAAGAAACAATCTCCACTTACAATGAGCTTATATTTGAATGAGGGGAGATAACAAGTACATATGAAATCTATAAGGCATTAACATAAAATTAACAAATACAAATGTATACAAAGTAGTTAAACACAAGAGAGTTTGGGATTGGTCCACTCAGAGGATAAAGAAAGGCTTCATGCACAAGACAGTACCTGAGCTACATCTTGAAGGTAGAGAAGGACTCTAGGGGGTGGAGGTAAGGAGAGAATGCATTACAGGCATAGGAAAAAGGCACAGGGATGAGAGATGGAATGATGTGTGTGAAAAACAGAGAAAATACCAGTTTCGTTAGATCACAGGGTGTGGGAAAGAGAATAATATCCAATGAGGCTAGAAAGACAGCCAGACAGATTAGGGTCAGGACATGAAGGACTTTAAAAGCTAAATAGAGGCATTTATATCTGATCCTAGAGGCAATGGGAAGCCATCAGAGTTGATTAAATGGGGGGGGGGTCACATAGTTGGATTTATGGTCACAGAAAATTATTTTGCAGATATTCTGGAGTGGAGAGAAACTTGAGGCAAGGAGACAAGTTAGGAAGCTGTTAAAGTAATCTAGGCAAGAGGTGATAAGGGACTGAACTAATATGGTGGCTATGTGAATGGAATAAAGAGGTCAAATGTTAGACATACTGTGGGTAGCAATGGATTGGATAGGTAAGGTGAGAGTGAGGGGTCTGGAAGAATGCAGAGATTAAGACCTTGAGAAACTGGAAAGATGGTGGTCCCTTCAACAGATATAGTGACATTTGGAAGAGTGGAGGTTTTAAGGGGAAAGATGAGGAGTTCAGTATTATACATGCTGAGTTTAAGATGCTTTGGGGATATCACTTGACATGTCCAATAGGTGACCATTAATGAAAGAAATGTGCTAGATGTGAAGATATGGGAGTCCTCTGCATAAAACTGTTAAGTGACTTGCTCAGAGTCACACAGCTAACAAGTATCTGAGGCAGTATTTGAAAAAAAATGAAGAGTTCATCACAAAGATGAAATCATAGACCCAGACCCTCTTTATATGTGTGTCTGTTAACATATGCACATACAAATATACATAGGTCTATACATACATACAAAATACGTATAGCTCTTTGCTGCATGGCACTGGGATGTTAGTAATTAAGTTTTCCTTTGCGGAAGACAAAAGTCAGTGGTGATTCATTTAATCGTTAATTCCTGAACTCCAGAAGCTCTGACAAATACCAGAAGGTCAAGGATACTTAGAAATAGAAGCTGTGGATATCCAGTGCCAATCACAAAATTCTCTCTGACATGAAAATTCCTCCCCCTTTTCAGTTTTTCAATGTAACAGAAAAAAACCAAGAAATTGAGGGATGGGGAACAAGGGGAAACAGCTAGGGAAACATATCATACAATTAGGGAATCTCTCCTGAGAGACACTTTCAGAGGAGAGATTGGCAAAAGGAAGCATGCATAAACTTCGCCTTTAATATTCCTAAGCTGCCCCAGTGAAGCTGTGCTACTTGACCTTGGGAAATTTCTTTTTCTTTTAAATAATTTTCAAAGGATTATCAAGAGCATATTAAGGGTTTATGGAAGCATCGGTAGCCTCAAATCCAAGTGACCTGGATTCCTGTCCTGGTTCGGTCCCTAATTTACCCTGTTCAGAAGAAACCACTTGATTGTACTATGTTTTGTTCACTTAACCTTAATCCAGAATTAAGGACAATGATGATTAGTGAGGAAGCTAATGCAGACAAACTGCTTTGAGGTCTCTTCAAGGAAACCTTAGGCAGAGTTAAAGTGTTTTGTTTTGTATTGAAGTAGCTTGGATGGTTTTAGTATTCACTTATTACAAACAGCTGGAATTTACTGATGAAGGTTTTTATCTCTTCTGATAAAAACATTCCTTGGTGACATGGCAAGCATCTAGGAACATTGTTTTCAGAACTCGTAACACAGTATGAAATATTCCTATTATTGTAGTTTATGATGAGGATAATGGGTTGAGATCAATGTATGGATAATAGCTCCAGACTGGATTATAATGAAGAAACTTGGGGTGTTTGAGGGATGACTCTAACTTTTTAAAGTAGAAGACAATTATCATGGCCTCTCACAATGCATTCCTTGGTGGCCCCCAAAGAGGAAGAATTTGGGAAGGAATAAAGCCCTGGTCTGAGCCATCGGGCTTCCTTATGTTTTCATGGCTTATATTATTACCTCTTGCTCCTCGCTGCTCCCCCCCCAAATCTGTCTAGAGAAGAGGTGTGGTGTAGAAAGACTGGGAATGGAAATCCAGTATCTTCTCCTGTCCCAAATAAAAATTAAGTAAGTGTGATTCAACATTAGGATTAGAGATTCAGTTCTATTCTAACCAGATTTGAACTCAGATTCTCTGACAGCAAGGCCAACACATTTTTTTCACAATATGACTTTTAAAAATTCTACTTAGAGTCAGAAGACTTTGATTTGAGTCCCACTCAGCCAGTGACAAGCTTTGTGCAAAACATTTAATCTTGGATCCTCAGTTTCCAAAGCTATAAAATGGGGTTAGTTCAACCTACCTCACTTGGCTGTTGTGATGGCTAAATGAAAATGAGATAATGTACAAAAAATACCTTGTGACCCTAAAGACATTCTCAACTTATGCTGTCCTGAGAGCCTGCTGGTGGCAGAAAATGAAATCTTTTTAGCACCAGGAATGAACACATCCTGCCTCTGAGTGTCTCTCTGATTCTTTACTCTTTCCTGAGAGCCCATGTCACCAGAGACAGCTTGGCAATTTAATCAAATTTCCCATCCCTCCCTCCTAACTCTGTCCCATCTTCCTGAACCCTCTACCCCCAATCAGATCAAGTTCCCCAGGGCTCCTAAAGGGTTGAGGAGAAGCAGCTTTTGTAGCTAGTGATGGGGTTGGCGGATAGCTCAAGCTGTCATTACAAGATCCCCCAGATATACTAGAACAATCACAGCAAGGCTTCAGTTCCACTTGAGGTTTTCTGATTGTAAAACCAGCCATTTTTCAATTTAAATAATTTAAAGATTCCAGCTTCTCCCTCTGCCACGGCTCATTTAGCTCCTTATTAGTTAACTGCTTCTCGAGTTCAAGAGGTGTAAGGGAAGAGGGCAGCTTTTCTTTCTTCTGATATGTAGCAGCAGGTAGTAGAGCATAAGTAAAAATAAAATGAATATATCTGATGAGAAGAGAGATGAGAAATCCATCCAAATAATCACAATTGATTTTTAAAAGATAATTAAAGGCAAGTACTTCACATCATGGCATCATCTATCCCTAGGGGAGCTGACTGAGATGCCAAGAGGGGATAGGGAGGGGAAAGACAGAAGTGATTACATCTCTAGAAAACTGGGTAAGGGCCATGGAACTCTACAGCTCTCAGTTATGCTTGGGAAATGCCCAATTCTAACCCCAGCCTCACTCCTTCCAGATCTTATAACCCACGTTTGCCCTTCACTGTTTCTTCTCCAATGGGCTCTGTGGAGAAATAAAAAGGCATCATGGCATCTTGGAAGAACAGGCTTGGGGCCTGCTCTAGAATCTGTATATAACAACCAACTTCAAGAAGCTGTCAAAGGAAACAATCATCTTCCTCTTACACTGACCTTACCTCCCTTAAACATTTGAGGTCTCCCCTTTTCCCCACATCTCTGGGGTTTTACTGAAGATGCAGGGATGGGAAATGCGGGACTCCCAGAGCAGTTTCACATGACTGTTTTTTTCTTTTAACTCTTGATAAATTATAAATACTGCAAGAAGAGAAGGTCCTTCTTAGGCCTTGTCAGGACGGAGAAAGGCAGGAACTTTTCTTATATTTCTCCACATAATTAAGCACAGTGCTAGGTGCTCTAGGAACACTCAAACACTTACAGAATAATTCCTTCTTTATCTCGGCCTCTTAGGTTCCCTAACTTCCTGCAAATTTCAACTTCTATGCCATGTCTGACATGAGATGAGCTTAAATCTCCTAGATGCCCCCTTAAAATGTCTGTATTTTTGGATATTCTTATATATGCACATGTTTTCTCCCCATATAGAATATAAGTTCCTTGAGGGCAGGAACTTTAATTTTCTTTCCCCAATGACTAGGACAGTGACTGGTATATAGTGGATACTTAATACATGCCTATTGAGTGATGGATGGATTGTTTAATTTCAAAAAACAACAGAGAGAGGGAGAAAGGGAGAGAGAGAGAGAGAGAGAGAGAGAGAGAGACAGAGAGAGAGACAGAGAGAGAGAAAGAGAGAAAGCAGAGCTATTCTCTTTTCCACCTGCCAGGGCAGGGGCTATGGCTGTGGGTGAACTGTCTTTGTCTGAGTTTCCGTAACCCTTCCGGGGTTTCTGCCAATACTTAGGACATTTCACTCTCTAATTATATATGAGAGGTCTAAGAAATTCCATAATTAGGGATTCTCTATGGCAACCTCTATGGAGTGGGGAGACACAAAGCCTGGGGAATGTTTTTCAAAATCATGGTGAAAACATTTTGCTATGAGGGAGAAGTTGAAGAACTAGACCCTGCCCATATCAACTGCCCCTTTTCTTTCTCTGTTCCAGGTAATATGTTCCACTCATGTGAAAGAAAAGCAGTTCTCTGGGAAAAAATGGCAGAGCTTGAGAAAGGCAAAAACATGGGTACCACTTAGAGAAAAGACTTCTGGCGGTGGCGGAATGAAGAGTTAACAATAAGTGGTGAACCTGAAGAATTTCCTCTAGTTTGCGTTATTGGCAAGATTTTGAATAGTCCAGGGAAAATGTCAAGGAGGACAGCAATCCTCAGGCCTCAAGCTGTCACAAAAGGAACTGATCCACCCATCCAAAAGGAAAGCTGAATAATTAAACAAAACCACAATAGATAAGGAGATGTAATGTAGGGGAGAGTGAGAAAAAGGTGGAGAAAGGTGGTATTAGTTTTTTTTCTTTTTAATGCTGCCTGGACAATGGGAGCAGGTCCATGAGCTTCTAGGGGAAATGACGGGTCTAACCTCTGGAATACCAGGGTAGACCTCAAAGAAATAGGAGCCATCAACATTCCAATGAAACATTCATTTCAATTTAGTCAAGTCAACAATCTTTAATTAAGCACCTACCATGTGCTACTACACAGGATGGCACCTGCACGTTGTCAACATCTGGACTGCTGAAAGGCTTTCTAGGCTTACTCAGATGAAAGCATTAGAAGCCAGCTAGGTCCACTCGTGCAATTAACATCCAGAGGGTAAGTGTCTGGAGAACATCATCACGTAAGTTAGCATCAGAACAGAAAACTTGAATTCACAGTCTTTTATTAGACTGAAAAATCCCTCCCTCCCCCAAGTCCCTCTAGAGATTAAATTAGGGCCTTATTTTTAACTGCTTACATCCTTTAGTTTTCTTCCTTCTAAAACTTAAATTTGGAACACCATTTTGCTTTTATGCTAAAATTACCTCACAGAATAATGCTCAATGACAAATAGGGATTGCCCCAAATTTCCTCTATTGGCTACAGTTGAGCCCCTAGACATCAACAGTATATCCAAGTAAAGAGCTTTAATGTTCCTCTACACTTCATCTTCAATACCATGCCCCCCCCCAATCTAGCAAGAGCAGAAGTAATATGCATCTTTACTTTTAAAAAGTTATCTCTATATAATATCAAGGATGTGTTTAAGAGTTTGAATTTATGAGTCTTATAAATTTTATTTTGCGGGGAGGCTGCCTTTAAAAAGCAAACTTTTCTTTTAAGTGGTAAAATAATAAATGAAAAACAATAGACACTTGACTATGCACAGAAAACAAAGATCAGAGGTATAAGACTGAAGTACGAAAGCATGTTTGGGTCCATAGCAATCATCGCCGAACCTCTCTGAATTAATGGAGAGCTCACATAAAGATTCGAATAGCATTCGGAAAAATAAAATTAAGTAAGATAGCATCATATAGACATCCTCCTTGGAAATAGATCTATTTTACATTTTTAATTTTTTAAAAATGACATTTTTTATTATCTTCTAAAATGTGATGGAGAAAATTTCAACATTTTATTACACTGCTATAGAATTAAAATTTCTGGCAGACAATATCAGCATAACAGTTGCCTACTGAAATGGTTTTCTAGGAGCATGGACTAAAAACACAGAGCATTAATTATGCCAATGTGCTTTTAATTTTTTTTTTCAAAATATGACTGTCTTCTAGTTAAGGAACAAGAGAGAAGCAAATGCAAAAAATATTCTAGCAGGCATTCTGTTTCCTGTACAGCCTTTAAAATTATGACATGTTTACCAGAAAAATGTATTACTCATTGACAGGGTGACAAAAGCAACGTTAACCTTACTAAAATTTAATGGGCATGGGAAACATGGGAAATAAAATCAGTACTGCACATGGAATCACATTAAGGTTGTATACAGCAGAAAAGAGATTTTCAAAAACACATTAGGATTTGGGAAAAGAAAGGATCCTCTAGAAGACATATCTACACACACATTAAAAAAAAGAAACCTTAACGGCAATCCACCATGCTGAGCCTTCCAAAGACAATGCTCTTTCAAAGAAAGCACAACAAGGGTACAATTGCATCGATTATGGGTGCCCTGCAGGTATCCCAATTTTATATCCAACCACAATGGCTTCCTGATTCCAAGTTTCTTTAAGTATATTTTTTCCCCATTAGTTTCTGTGTCAGGTCGCTGGTATAACCTTAGTGAAAAGGTATCTCGATTTCTACAATATTAGAGCATTCCTGGTGAACTTCAATCAAAACAACTAATCCAAGGGGATGTTTACTTCTTCAAAAATGAAACAATTTGGAAATGTCCTCTATATTACTATATAATTTTGGTTACATTTTATACTAAAATTTCTATTACCAACCTATTGATTTTGTTAGGTATTTAAAAACTTTTATTACCTGCTCACTGCCCAGTCATGTTTGTGTTGGGGTATAAAATATTAGAGAGCTTTATTAACCTCATATGACTATATGACTTTAAAGCATTCCATTAAAACTCTCTTCCAGCCAATGCTATTTTACTTGAGAAAATGCTAGTTTAAGGCATATAAAAAAACAAAGGTCAAAAGTCACAACGGATAATAGCTAATGGTTTTGATAATGCTAATTACATACTGCTAGAGAATAAAGGTAGAAAGGGAAATACGAATACCAAAGAAAGATAAACATCCCAATGCTGGATTAAAAAAAATAATAAGGGGAAAAAACTTTAAATGTCTTTGTACTTCACTGTCATAATTCGGAGACATAATGAAGCCTGAATTAAAAATGTCAGTTTCTGTGAGTGTTGATAACTTGGTTCTTTGTTGGGCAAGTCAAAATGTGTCTGTTTGATAGGTAAAAATGACAGATTGAAAATGGGAGAAGCTGGGTCTAAAAAAAGAAACACACACACACACACACACACACACACACACACACACACACGACTTTAAAAAAAAGTAGGCCCATAATGTGGTACTTTAAGGAGAGGACCTGTAGGGTAGGAGGCAGTATCTTTAGGATGTAACCATGCAGCACTAAAACGCAATGTCCATGACCAATCACAGTGATTTCTCTGGCTGCTGGGGCTCTTGCATCTCTCTCTTTACACTAGACTGGAAACCCTTTGTACTAATTGCCAGACTGTACCAGATTTTCTGGTTCAGTTCAATCCTATAATTGACTGACAATGATGGTCAAGGAAGGGGAAAAATCCAGGCTCAGCACTGCAAGCAGAGGGTCAGAAATGGTTTCGCAGGGAGCCCATCACTGCCTGGCACCAACGGCAGGGTTAAGAAAGCATCCTCAGCACTTTATTCTCATTGCCAGGTTAAAAGAGGAGTGGGGAAAAAAGCACATCACCCAGATACCCTCTGGTGCTGAGGGGCTGCTCTGATCTTGCTCACAAACTCTTAGCTTGCATCTGCCTGAAATAAAAGGAGAGAGGAAACCACTTCCACTGGAGTTTGTTTCTTTCCCCCGGCTGTTTGGTATTTCTCAAGTTACTGGATTATTGCATTTCTTTGGGGAAGAGAATTCTACTTTAGTTCTACACAATTAGAACAGGGTAGGTTTAGAAAAGCGAAACACACTCAGAGTTTTTGTCCAGTTCAGGAAGCTCAAGAAAGAGTGCTGCTATTTTAATTAGGATCCCAGGAATTGAAAAGCGTCAAAGTGCCGGACATGACGAACAGGAGCCAGGAAAGCTAGGCTGGACCATAGACTCTAAGTCAAATATCCAAAAATCCATTAACATCGCTAATTCCCACATCCTGATTCCCTGTGACAGGGGACTCAAGTGCATCCCTCACATTGTAGAAAACAATTTACTTTCCCCCATCGATTAAGAAAATAAAAATAGACTTACAAGTACCTAGCAAGCCACAGATGATGCCAAAAAAAGAGAAAGACTGCTCCCAGTTTTAGATTAGAGAGAGGCAGCTCTGCTGACTGCCTGGTCACTTGTTATTTACTTTGATTGTTCTCCCACTTTATTTCAAACTAACAGCAACCTTCACAGAATGCACAGCCAACATTAAAAACACATGTGCCCAAACCACCAGAAGAAAGGGGGAGAAGAGGCTACATCTCACCGCCAGACACAGGAGAGCCCTGGAAGAACCTTTGGAGGTCAATAGATTGGAAATGTGGTCACAAGGCTCAGCCCGTTTTTTTCAGGCACCTATAAGCCAGGTGCCCCAGCATGTCCAGCACTTTCATCCTCAGCCTAGGGCACCTGCCACAGCAGCCACTTCAGCTTTTAGTAAGAAGTCAATTACTTACTGGGATGGGAAAGGGACCTTTCATTCATTCCGAGGAGAACCCCTTTTTCGCTGAAACCTGTCACACTATCTGGTTTTCCATTTAAAAAAAATGAAGAAAAGAAAAGAAGGAAAGGAAAAAAAAGGGAAAAAAAGTTACCAATGAGTTACATCCTACAAAGTTTCAGAGTTAGGCCAACAAACTGGCATCTCAAACTCTAAGGCGGCCGAGAAGTTGAGCGAATGCTTACCTTTCCAACCCCTGAACAGAGCTGTCTTTTATGAGGCCTAGACCAGCTGACAAGTCCCAGGACTTTCCCCCACAGAGGACCAGAACAGGTGAAATGATAATAGGTGAGCAACACCTGAGAAAAAGGACAAGGTGACTGAAAGAAAGGAGAAGGCAAATAAGTAAAATGTCTTCCCACAGCCCCAGTCAGCCCTTGTGCGTGCACCGGGAGTTACCAACGCACAGACTCTAGACTTTTGTCCAAAGCTGTGGTTCTTCCCCCCTCCCCCCCCCCCTTTTTTAGTGAAGCTAGATTAGTTCATACAAAACTCAACAATACAGCACTGAAACCCATTGTTGATATTCAACATTTTTCACATAGCGGAACAGAATAGACAATACGGTATCTAGGAAACCATGGGCTGGATTACAAACTGATGATATCTCATCCTTCTGGAGGCCTGTAATCCTTTTTATTACCTACCACAGCAAAAAAAAAAAATCAACAGGGGAAAAAAACCCTCTCCGGATACATCAATAACATTACCATTCTTAAGAAAATAGGATAAATTCAAATCAAATCTTGTCTTCAGGGCTATTTCTCAATAATGCCATTTGCCTTTTATGTGGCCCAGTGATTATTAAGCCCACACACTCTTTGCTAACTCTATTGCCAGCTTATTATGATTGTCTTTTTATGATTTTTTAAAAAAAATTATATTAGGACCTTTAAAAAGAATCTTCTTCAATAGGGCTTGTGATCAATTCATATCTTCAAGGTTTATAAATACTTGGCAAGTTTTTGGTTTCAACACTCAAGGAAAGGGACTGCGACAAAAAGCCTAGTCCATTTCATTCATTTGCTCAGAATGGGTACGTTGTTGTGTGTTATTAGTAAATCAGGTCAATCTATTTCCTATAATTGACTACTTCATCAACATTCACCTGTAAAGAGCCAACCAGGCCCCCATGTTTATTTGTGCCTATTTGCTCTCCAACTTAAAGACTATTTCCCAGTTTCTCAGCACCTAATACTCATTTTGTGTGCCCCCATTTCCTGCTTGTGCCTAATTCCAATGCCCTTCTTCTGGGGGCATTCCCTCTTTTAACCTTTCACAGACAGCACCAACCTCTTGGCTCGGTTCCTTTCTACAAAATCCACTTCCCGTATTTTCCGCCAACCCCGAAATGGTCTAGGTAGCCACGAAGTGATTGTTCCTACCAGTTTCTTTTCATCACTTCTGCAATTGACCAATTGACAACTGATTGATGGTTATCTTTTCACTTCCACAATGAAAGAAATTACCATCACTATGGCTATGTACAGTAAATGCCTCCAGAGTAAATTACAGGATTCTAAAATTCTCCTTAGCTCACTTAGTAAAACATCAACACAAAAAGTTTCTTTACTGCCTCCCTTCCTGTACCACAGATTTGGCCTTTCCTGTCAGCTGTAGAAAAAGAACTTGACAGCTTCTTTAAAAAGAGGAACATAAAGGAACTTGAATAAAGGATGGCACTGGGCCGGTCTCAGGCAAGTGGCCATTCTTTGCACTTGGAAAAAAATCAGGCATGTGAGCGCTGATAAGCCATACACGAATACTCCAAAGACCATTCCCAGTGACCTTGAGATTTTTCTCTCCCTTCCTCAACTATTCCAGTGTGTTAACAAGGCAACATGAATTCTGAACTTCAGAAAATTGTTGATTTATTTTTTTAGTAGGTGTTATTATTTTGTGAAAAAGAAAACTCCTTGAAATTGGAAAACTTCCCTAAGAGTACAAGAAAAAAAGTTTTGTTTCTCTCAAAGTGTTAAAAACCAGCATATTTTCTAAGTATCCCCTTCTTCTGTTCTGATAGTTACACAAATGCTTTAAATTCTTTACCATAATCTAAACATACTGTAAATTTGTATTTTACTCTGATATGAACACCATACAGAACACCTAATTCTGTCAAGGAAGAACATTCAAAAATCATTTTTGATCACTATACAATTAAAGTAGTTTTATATACATGAAATAAATGTGCTATTGTGAAAAATATGACTGATGCTCTGTTTCCTCCCTTTGAAAACCATATTTTGAGAGCTAAAAACACATAAAACAGGCAGAAAAATGCAATTTCTCTCTATTTTTCATCTGGTGCTTTGTATGTCTATAAAATGTATTCTACTAAATATCAAACAAGAAATCTCACTCTGGTTTCACTTGTCTAGAATGACTTGGTCTTGTTTTGAAATCTTTTCCAATAGTGAGCCAATTTATGCCTCTTACCCATCCCAATTTTTTTTCTTTAGAGTTGACAGAAAGGAAGTTGTCTGCTGGCTGAAGATACCCAATAGGATCTATTCTTGGCTCTGTTAAGGACTCCTCAAATTGGACTTGTGCAAATGAATGCATTTGGATTCAGTTACTTAGTTACTTAACTGACCAACAACTACCCACTGAGAACCTATCATATCTAATGCTGTGCTGGTACTATATTATTAGAAATACAAGACATTATAAATGACCACAATAAATGTACAATATAATTAGAGAGACAATAATAATAATGGGTCATCTATGTAGTGATACAAATGTTAGCAAGGTACTTTATATGCTATTTCATTTGAGTCCAAAAATAGCATGTAGGGTAAGAACAAAGCACATAACTTCATTTAAGGTAATATATATTCATGTATATGAATTATATATCAAACTATGAATACATAAGATAATATGTAATTATATATATTCATACCTTCATATATAAATTCAGGTATGTATGTGGTATGTATGTATATAATCAGGTTATATGCATATATACACACATATACATGTGCGTGTATCTTTCATTTCAGATGAGGAAAATGAGTCTTAGGGAGATTAAATGATGTCTGTGGCCATACAACTAGTAAGTGTAAGAAGCAAGATTTGAACCCAGGTCTTCCTGCCTCCAAGTTAAATACATTCTGCTGTATCGCCTCTCAAAAAGAGGCACAAATTCACAAGGCAATTAGTAAAGAAGACATCTATATTTTGTATTCATGCCATACACACACTCAGATGTGGGAGGGTGTATACACAGGCATACAATATTGCTGGTATGATGATAATTCTGTATTTTAGATTTAATAGGGTTCTAGCACATGCACAGATCCCATCATGTGGAGAACCTGGGAAACTTGTTTCCAAGAGAATTTTGAAAATATGTAAGGGAAATGCCTCAAAGAGGCTGTTGAAATGTGTGAATAGTCTCTAACCAGTTCAAACCGGCTAACCACAGGTTTAGAAGGGACATTTTTCAGTGAGCTATGTAGCTGGACCTGTCAGGGTCTTCAAAGGGCCGGAGTAAACTTGTTCTCCCTCTTTGCTCCATGCTCATCTAGGGGAGTTCAGTGACTCATTATCTCCTGCTGTCTGATGAGAGGCTATGCCTTAAGAAGAAAAGCCTCAGGACCTTCTTTCCCACTCTGAGGCCATACAGTCAACAAAAAATAGGCCTTGGTCTTTGGCTTCTTTATTTCTTCTTTTATATTCTAGATAGAAGGAGTGAAGCATTCTAGACTTTGGGAGTTTCAAAAGATTAAGAGAATAAGCCACAGGAATCTAAGGATTGAGAAGCCAGTTTAGTACTGATGCCCTGAGGATCAAGGAAGGATTTTCAGGAGCAACTTTCTGGACCCATACTTGCAAAAGCTGAAATGCTTATTCATTCATCCATAATGATGACTCATTTATCAGCGATGATGCCTTTGGGTACGAACTTGGTGGGTCCAATGCTTTGTAGGAATTAATCTAAGATTGATAACTCCTCCAGAGGACAAGGTGGTGTAGAGGAGAATATACTCTGGACTTACTGAGGAAAATGATTGCTCTGGTTATATCTTTGAAGTAAACGTCTCTTTGTAAAAGCTACTTGGTGTTAAGTAGTTAAATGGACCTATAGTACTAGTCACCAGCCTCCAACAAATGTGGGCAACATAGTCAATTGGGGCTTGAGTCTCTCCCTTTGTCCCTTCCTTTCTTTTCTCCCTCCTCTCTTCCTTTCTTTTCTCCCTCCTCTCTTCCTTTCTTCCTTTCTCCCTTCCATCCTTCCTTCTAGCTTTCCTTCCCTCCATCCTGTCTTTCTTCCTCCCTCCATCCTTTTTCCTTCCTTCCCCCTTCTTTTCTTCCTTCCTTCCTCCCTCCCTTCCCCCTTCCCTCCCACTTTTTCCTTCCTTTCTTCTTTCCTTCCTTCCTTCCTTCCTTCCTTCCTTCCTTCCTTCCTTCCTTCCTTCCTTCCTTTCTCAGAGTATCGTAGCACTCTGAGGAGGAGATGTAGCAGACCTGTCTCTAGACAGAGCCAAGGCATCCGTGCTACACAATTAATACACACAGAGGAGTTAATGGATATAGAAATCAATATGAGGTAGTTTCATAAGACTATATTCATAAAGGCAGTGAGATTTGATTGGAACTTGAAGGATAGTTTGGGTATGAATACACGGAGAGAAGAGAGCATTCAGTCTGGGCAGGAGAAATAACAAATGAAAGAATATAATGGAAATAAGAAGTATAATTCAATAACAAACATTTATTAAATACTACTATGTACCAGATTCATCACTGGCAGACTAGCCATCAGGTAATTAATGCTTCTGCCATGGTATTTCATGAAACTAAGAGAAATATAAAATATCCCTGAGTTCCATGCTAGACTTTTCCATTTCTTCACTGAAGGTAAGTGGCCCATTGGTATGAAAAGAGAAAGAGGGTGCTGGGAATCATGAATTTTAGATGACCAATAAACATTAACCAACTCTTGATTCTTTAAATATAAAATGCTTGTCCAAGGACCAATGAATAGCCATATTACTGGAGGAAGAAAATTATGATCCTATGCTTCTCTGTATAAATGATACCAGGAGACAAAAGGAAATTACAGTTAAGTGGGAAAATGGTTCAGAAGTCCTCCATGGAGAAGCTATTAAAAAGAATTGGCAGAATTAGCTTTATTATGCATCCAAAGGCATCCTATTTAGGGGAGGCACTTGGTTATCTTGTGCTGCACTGATCATGATGTGCCTTTGTGAAAGACCCCATCCCCCAATAAAAATGGAGATAATTGTGGTTTATACACCATTATCTCTTGTGAAGGAGAAATTCCATAAAGAACTTATACAGCTTTCCAAATTAAATCGACATATACTTTAATATTCAGTGACTCCAATGAAATACAAGAGACTAGCAAAAATGTTGAAAAATATGTCTCAGGATTAAGAAATTAGATAGATTAGAGGCTTGCAGATACACTGAAGCCTCATGTTTGTGCTGGATGTGGCAAGTGGCAAAAAAGTCCATAAAAATGAAACTGATTATATCTTGGATAAAAGTATGTTGTTTGTGTACTGTTAGACCATAAACATATAAGAACAAGGATAAACATCAGGATCAAATTAGAAATTATAAAAATGAGAAAAAATGGTGTACAATTAAAACAATTTCAGCCTGACCTATTTAAGCCAGTTGATTGAAAAATAAGGAAAACAGATAAAAGAATAGACACCAGAACAGACTATCACTATTCCCAAAAAGTTTAACCAATGTAAAATCCATCACCAATGAGACCAAAAGAGCCTATAAATCACCATAGACAAAAAACTCTTGATCTCTGTGTGAAGCAGAGATAAAACAGCCAAGAATAAAACTGGTTTAGAAAATAAACAAATTTATTAAATCTTATGGAAGAGGATGTTAGAGGATTATAAGCAGTATTTCTCAGAAAACAGAAAAGTAGAAGAGGAAAAAAATAACAAAAAGTGTGGCAGCAAGCCTAAATGAAGACTGATCATGTGGAAGACATTGAATGAGAACAACAAACAGATAAAAATGGAAAAGATCTATAAAAACTTCTATAGTATTTTTCTCCATCAATAATAGTGGATCTTCTTATTTATATTCATCGTTATATTCCCTCATGTGC
The DNA here is from genome assembly GCF_011100635.1 of Trichosurus vulpecula. Taxonomy (NCBI): domain Eukaryota; kingdom Metazoa; phylum Chordata; class Mammalia; order Diprotodontia; family Phalangeridae; genus Trichosurus; species Trichosurus vulpecula. The sequence continues at coordinate 255,700,418 of NC_050576.1, read as the reverse complement.
TTCCTGAGGAAGCAGAAATGTTACTAGGGAAAACAAAGATGGAGAGAACAACTGGACTAGACCAAACAGACACAATGAGGTCTGTACTGAAGGTTTCACAATTATTAGGGCATCAAGGGATTGATTCTCAAGCTCTCTGAAAGAAAAAAAAGATGCCACATCCTTGGAAAAATTATTGTCGTTATTTCTAAAATGAGGCAATCTGGAGAATATCAGTAACTATTGACTGACCTATATTCCTACTTTCTCATCTCTTCAAAATCTTCATGAGATTATCCCACAGGCCTTTTGAAGGCATCTTTTATGAAGGGAACACACAGTGCTTTGCTAACAATATTCAAACTCAAATCTTTATGGTCATATAATTAAAGGTACAAGAAACAAAAAACCCCACTGTGCTGATGGCTCCTTGACTATTAAAAAATTAATTCAGTTGAGCAAAATACACCTCTATTGTTTGCTACATAGTTCTACTATTAAAATCATACAAGATTCTTTGAAAGGTAGAACAGAATTATGGTTTCTGAACTGGAATGCTGCGGAAGGCAGGATATGTACTCACTGGTGAAGAGGTTATGGGAGTGGTGACTAGAGAGGAGGAGGTGAAGTGAGGTACCAATTCAAAAAGCTAAGGAGAGCACCTGATGAAGGCTGGGCCTAAAAATTCTATGGTAAAGGTGGAGACTTCCCAATCTGGGAACCAGGAAAAGTCATGACTAGAATGTTCCTACTCAAGTAGGGTCAGAGTCAGACATTGATTAATGGAGGCTAGGAAATACTTGACATCTTTCTAGTTGATTAATTATGGCAGCTATTACAAATCTTATCCATCTTGATATATCTAATCATCCCCTTCCCTACCCTCTCATACTTCGACAAGAAATTAACTCTTTGTCCAAGAGCTCACTTTTCTCTCTTCCTCTTATGACATCACTCAGATATCTTCTGCCTTGATCTCCTCCTTGACCCATTTCATATGAAGAGGTGGCTCTTTTCCTTGCCAAGGCAAATCTTAGTATGCATAGTTTTATTCCCTTCCCTATGTTCAGATTGCCTCCTCCACTTTAATCTTTAATCTCTCCTTTTCTATTGGCTCCTTTCCTGGAATCTATAAATACAATCGTATTTTACCTATCCTTAAAAAATCCTCACTAAATTCAACAATCCACATTAGCTATAGACCTATAGTTCTCCCTTTCTAAGCCTTACTCTCTGACAAAGCCATCTACATTATATACTTTTACTTTCTCTCCTCTCCCTTGATTCTAAATCCTCTGCAAGTTGACTTCTAACTTCATCATCCAACTGAAAGTGCTCTCTCCAAAGATACCAAATAATCTCTTAATTGCTAATCCATTGATGTTTTCTCATTTCTCTCTTTCTTGACTTCTATGCAGACTTTGACACTGTCAATCACTTTCTCCTATACACTCTCTCCTCTTTATGTTCTCATGCTGCTGCTCTCTCCCAGTTCCAATACCTGTATTCTTGCTCCTTTTCAGCATCCTTTGCTGTATCTTCCTCCCAGTCATATCCACTAATTGGTTGTCCCCCAAGGCTCTAGTGTGGGGCCTCTTTTTTCTCCTATACAATCTTGCCTGGTGATTTCATCAGCTCCCAAGGTTCTACAGTCATCTCTATGCTGATGATTTACAGATTTATATATCCATCTTTACCTTATTTCCTGAGCATCAGTCTCATATCACTAACGACCATTTGGACACCTCAAACTGGATATCCTATAGGCATTTCAAACTCAAGATATCCAAAACAGAATTCATTACCTTCTCCCTTCCTCTCTCCCAAATATTGAGGATGCTGTCAACCCTCTCAGCTACCAAAGATAATTTTGATGTTATCCTTAAATCTTTACTCTCACTCATCCTACACAACCAGTCTGTTGTCAAATTTTGTTGTTGTCCCCTCTCCACTTCTGCAACTGCCACCTTTGTACAAGCCCTCATCATTTCATGTCTGGACTACTGCAATATTCTTCTGGTTCCTCTGCTTTGAGTCTCCACATTTATCTACTCAGCTGAAACACTGGTATTTTTCAAGCAACAATTTGACCATATTTCCAACTTAATCAACAAACTCCAGTGGCTTCTTATTTCCTCTAAGATCAAATGTAAAATGTGTTTGGCAATAGGATGGAGGTATTTCTCTTAATGTTGCCAAGTATACCAATGGAGTGTTTGAGGTGAACTTTCTTTCTCTATGAGACCAGATAATCTTCTGTTGATTTCCTTTATTTCAGTTCTCTTTTGTTAGTTTTTATTTGGAATGTATTGCTGTCTAATACCTATCATACATCCTTCCATTTTCCTTTGAGGTTACACAAATTTTCGTATTTTCAGAGACCACAGTCAGAACCTATACTGCTTCATGTTTTATAGCAAAAACCAACCATGGAAAAATACTGGTATTAAAAAAGATATGTTTTTGTAGAAGAGAGAGTCTTGATGTCTTTTTTTTAAATTGCAATTTTCCAAAAGCAATTCAGCCTTTTCTCGTGTGTATTTCTAAGCCCAATTGATTATCCATTTCCAGTGAGTCAGTCAGCCAATAAGCATTTATTAAAGACTTACTAGCTGCCAAGAAATATATGTATGTTCAAAGCATACATACTGATAGAAAAGCTTGGAAGTTAGTCCAGCCAAGAGATATTCTTAATTTTTTTAAAAAAAATTCCCTTTTTTATTTTGTCTCTCACCTCCTCCCTTTTCAACTGAAAAAAAAACCCCTTGTAATAAATATATATAGTCAAGAAAAAAAATTCCTACATTAGCCATGAAGGAAAATGTATGTCTTATCCTGCAGCTTGAGTCTATTACCCCCTTTTCAACTAGTAGGTAGCTTGCTCCATCATTGGCATTCTGGAAGAGTGGCTGATCATTAGAGCTATTGGAATTTTTAAGTCATTTAAAACTGTTTGACTTCACAGCATTGTTGTGCTTGTATAAATTGTTCTCATTCATCTCATTTCATTCTGTATCAGTTCATGCAATTCTTCCCACATTTCTTTGAAATCATCCCTTTTGTCATTCTTTATTAGATTATATTCCTATATCATAATTTATTTAGCTATTCCTTAATTGTAGAACACCCCCTGGATTCCATTTCTTTGCCACTACTAAAAATCTACTATCAATGTTTTTGCACATATGAGTCTTGCCCCTCTTTCTTTGATATCTCTAGGGGATAAGCCTAGTAGTAGTACACTGGGTTAAAGGTTATATGAACAGTTTAGTGATTTTGGGGTCATAGTTAAAAAAATAATTTCCAGAATGGCTGGATCAATTCACAGCTCCTATAAATGTGCATTAAAGTACCTCTTTTCCCACAGCCCTTCAAACATTGGTCATTTTCCCTTTTTATCAGCTTCATCAATCTTATTGGTATGAAGTAGAACCTCAGAGGTATTTAATTTCTATTTCTCTATTAGAATCATTTTTATATACCTATTGATAGCTTAGATTTCTTCCTTTAAAAACTGCCTGTTTGTATCATTTTATTATTTATGTATTAAGGGATAGCTCTTATTCCTATAATCAACCTATCTTGGAAATGAAAATTTTTCAGAGAAACTTGATGCAAAGATTTTTTTACCCAGTTAATGGTTTACCTTCTAATGTTAGCTGAATCAATTTTCTTGGCAAAAATTTTAAAATTTTATTTAATTTATAGCATCCACTTTATTCTCTGTGATCTTCTATACCCCTGATTTGGTTATGAACTCTTTCCCTAATCATAAATCTAAAAGGAAATTTCTTCCTTGCTTTGTTAATTTTTGTTTCTGATGTTGACTTTTAGATTTAAATAATGTGTGTATTTGGAACATATTTTGGTATGTGATATGAAGTGCCAACCCAAACCTAATTTCTGACAGATTGTGTTCCAGTTTTCCCAGCAGCTTCTATCCTTCACATTTTCTTCATTATTTCTCTTGAGATTCTTGACCTTTTCTTTCTCCATATAAATTATGTTATAATATTCCCAGTTCTATAAAATAATTCTTGGAAGTTTGACTGGTATGGCACAGAACAAGTAAATTAAATTGTATTGTCATTTTTATTATGTTGGCTCTGCCTACTCATGAGCAATCAATATTTGTCCTATTTAGGTTTTCCTTGATGAGTATTTTGTAGTTGTACTTCCATGTGGTTATTTTAAATGGAATCTTTCTATCTCTCACTATTGATTTTGTTGACAATAAATACAAATGATGATCTATTTGGATTTATTTTATAATTGGGAACTTTACTGCAGTTATTATTTCAGTTAATTTTCAGTTGGCTATCTAATGTCACCTAAGCAAACCAAAAAATAATAATTTTGTTTGCTCTTTGACTATGTTTAGTTCTTCAATTTTCTTTCTGTCTTTTTCTAATAACAAGTATTTCTAGCACTACATCAGACACCCTTGTCACACTCCTGACCTTATTGGAAAGATCTCTAATTTGTCACCAATTAGATATGATGCTATATCTTGGTTTTAGATGACTGTTACTTTCTATATTAACAAAAGGTGCATTTATTCCTGTATTTTCTGGTGTTTTTATTTTAATTAATAGAAATGAGAATTGTGTTTTGTTGAAAGTTTTTTTGTCTAAATCTATTGATATAATTATGATTTTTGTTGTTCATGTATATGATCTATTATATTTATCTTAATGCTGAACCAAACCTGTATTTCTGGTATAACTCAAACCTGGTTATAGTGTACAGTATTTTTGATATATGTTGCTGCAGATTCTTTGCTAATATTTTATTCAATTTTTTCCCATCAATATTCACTAAAAATACTGGAGTATAGTTTTCCTTCCTTGTTCTTGTTCTCCCTAATTAAAATGCCAAAACTATATTTATATCATAGGAGTAATTCAATACGATCTGATCTCTTCTTATTTTTGCAGTTAACATAATGTTGGAATTAATTGTTCTTTGTATGTTTGCTTGAATTCACTTGTAAACCCATCTAGTCCAAGGGTTTTATTCTTTGGGAGTTTTATGACTTATTCAACTTTTTCTTTTTCTGAGAGTAAGTTGTTTAAATTCTCTACTTCTTGTTTTGTTAATCAGGACATTTCACATTTTGTAAATATTCACACATTTCATTTATCAGTTTTATGGAAATATAGTTGGGCAAAAGCTTCTAATAATATCCTTTATTTCTTTTTCATGTACTGCGAATTATCCCATTTCATTCTTGGTACTGATTATTTGGTTTTTCTCCTTAAAAAAGTCAAGTTAGTTAACATTTTATCTATTTTATTTTTTTTTATAAGAGCTTCTAGTTTTATTCATTAATTTAATTTTTTTTATTTCAATATTGTTATTTTTTGGCTTTCAGAGTTTATGTTTAGGTGTTTAATTAATGTTTTGAAATTCATTGGTTTTTCCATTACTTTAAATTGCATATTTAATTCATTAATCTGTTCATTCTCTTTTGCTGATGAAAATATTTAGAGATGCAAAATCTCCCCTAAACACTGCTTGAGTTCTATCCCACAAATTTTGTTACATTGGCATGTGGTCTTATTTTTCTTATCTTTTATGAAATTTTCTATTGATTTTATCCTTTGTTCTTTGATTGACCAGTTCTTTAGGGTTAAGTTACTGAGTCTCTAACTTCTCATCCTTTCATCAACAGATATTTACTGCAAATAACTTTTATTGCATTGTGGGCACTAAAATATGTGCTTAATATTTCTTTTTTATGCATTTATATGTGAGATTTTTATATTTTATTACAGTCAATTTTTTGCAAATGCTAATAAGTGCTGAAAAATATGTATATTCCTTTCTGTTCACATTAAATCACAAAGCCATGTTAGCTAACTTTTTCTCTAAAATTCTATTCATATCCTTAACATCTTTCCTTTTTGTAATTCGATTTGTCTAGGTTTAAAATGGGGTCCACTGAGATCCCCAACTCTCATAGTTTTCAATTTGCTTCTCCCTTTAACTCATTTAGCTTCTCCTTTATGTATTTAAATGATAGGCAATTAAGTGAATATATCTAAAATATTAATATCAATCGTGGTCTTTGGTACCTTTTCTACATAATGTAGTTTCCCCTGATTCTCGTTTCATCAACTTTATTTTGCAATAGCCTTGTCTGAGATCATGATTACTCTCTTGCTCTTTTGAGTTTAGGTGAAGCATAATAGTTTTTGCTCTAGCTCTTACTTTAACTCTGTGAATCCTTATGTTTCAAATGCAGTTTCTTGTAATTAACATACTGTTGGAGTCTACTTTCAAAGCTATTCTGCTATCCTTTTCCATTTTATAGGTGAGTTTATCATTTTATATTCATTGTTAAGATTATTGTTAACTTCCCTCTATTTCATTCTCTTATACTTTCTCCACTGTTTCCTCTTTGATCCCCCCAACTCCTTACAAAAAAAAGATGATGGTGACAAGAAGGAAAGAATGTGCTCAGTACCAGTGTTCTATGCCTGATGGAATCTGCTTCCACTCCCCTGCTCCTCTTCTCTTCCATTCATCTAGATCCCAATCACCACCTCTTATGCTGTTTTTCCCCTTTAAAACCTTTCTTCACAATCCATCCTCTGAGGTTAGAATTTGTTATGCTTATAATTTAATTTCTCCTCCTATTATTCCTGTTCACTTTGTCTCATTACCTCCCATTTTTCTGTTGAGTTGCTTAAAAAACAAACACGTGTGTGTGTGTGTGTGTGTGTGTGTGTGTGTGTGTGTGTTTTCTACCCTCCTAGGCCTAGTTTAGGTGAAAGCAAAGTTCAAGTGACTCCTTCTCCTCCCACCCCCAACTGTCCTTTCTTTACTTTTTTATGTTTCTACTTTTACACTATGGTAATAATAAGTTAAGTTTCTTTTCCACTCCTCCTCCTTTCTTCCGAAATGTATTATTTTTTCTCCATTTCCTTTCTTCTTTTAAGATCATTTGAATATACCAAAACCACTCCCAAACCCCTTTTCTTACTTAACTCCTCTTACCTTGATGACATTAAGGTTCTGAAAGGGACACTTTTATGTTGTTCGTCTACAAAAATGTGAGCCCTTTATCTTTATATAGTCCTTTCTGATTGCACACTTATATTTACCTTTTTATATTTTCCTCAATTCCTCTGTGTTTATTCTAAAGTTTTTACTTGTCTCTAATCTTTTCATCAGAAATGTTTTCATTCCTTTGTTTACTTAAATATACATCCCTCCCCCCATAGGATAATACCTAGTTCTGCTGGTAAACCTATATCTTTTGTAATGCTATATTCCAAGCTCTCAATTCCATTATGTTAGCAGCCAAATCTTTTGTGATCTTGACTGTGGCTTTTTTTGGTACTTGAATCCTTTCCTTCTGGCTTTTAGAAGTATTTTTTCTTGAACCCAGGGGAGCCGATGAGATCACCAGGAAAGATAGTATAAAGCAAGTGAATATAGAGTTCTTCACCCTTTTTGTGGCATGGACACCTTTGACAGTTTGGTGAAATTTATGTAGCCCTTCTCAGAATAATGATTTTAAATGCAAAAATAAAATACTTAATATTACAAAGGAAACTGATTAAATTGAAATGAAGTTATGGAAATATTTTTTAAATGTATTCATGAGACCCCAAGTTAATGATTCCTGGTGTAAAAGGGAAGAGAAGAAGGACCACAACAAAGGTTTGGGGGAATTCCAAAGTTAGTGTATATAGTGGCAAAGAGAAGGGTTTCCTCTTTATTCTAGAAGATAGTGAGGATATCAGAATTGTATGAGATAAGAAGAGAAGAGAGAATTCTTAACAAATAAACTTTTTTTTTCCAATAAAATATGATGCAAGGTTCTTAGCTGAAAGAATGGGCATAGTGCATAAGCATTTCTTAAGCACCTACTATGTTTCAGGCACTATGCTAAGCACTTTCCAAATATTATCTCATTTAATCATGAGAAGTTTGAGCAGGAAAGAAAAGGTTTGAAAAAGCTGCTATGGTGAATGGGATGGCAAATTGATTATGAAGGATTGCCTTGTTTCACTGTGGGCCTATTTGAGGTTACATAACATAAATTTCTAATGGTTCTAATCAACAATGTTTTGACTGTTACCAGGTCTGTTCATCAGCATATGAATAGAAGCAAAAGCAGTGGATATTAGGACTGATCCAAAGCTGGGGCTTGGCAAGGCATGATCAATGATAGGATAAGTAGTCAAGGACTGAGATAGAGTAGATTGCACAAAGTTGAACTAATTCATTAAGGGTTTAAAAGTGGGAAGGAAGGGGAGTGTAGCTAGTGCAGATGTGACAGCCTGGAAAAGTACTGAGGGACAGAGGGAATGGAGGTCTTGGTGAGAATAAAGAACAAGTTCAGAGGTCATAAGGCAGAGGTCAAACTGGAATGATAAAAGATTATGATCAGATAAAAGAATGTCAGAGTTCATGAACGTAGAAGTGGGACAATTATAGGTGATGGCAAGATGAAAGATATGATCATAGCTATATGAAGCCAAGGTGGAGTGTAGGAATCAGTCATGGGAGCTGAATGGATCGAAGAACTAGTTGGTTTAGGTTAATGAGCAAGTATCAAGATGTATGTCAAAGTTCCCTATGATGAGGATAGTAGTTGAGGTGCAGAAAAAGACCATAAACCAGACAATGAATTCCTTAAGAAAGGAAGAAGAATATCCTGGCAGTTGGTAAACTATAGAGAAACAGAATCTTGCCAGAGGATAAATACAAATTGAATGAAAACTTGCAGGAGAGGTTACTGAGTGGTGGTGGTAGAGGAAGAGTGTGGAGTTACAATGGGAAACAACTACATTTCAATGGAAAAGGGAGCTGTCCCTCCCAGGAAGGATCCAGGTTGCAGTGAAAATGAAAATATGGAGGTAATGAGTATGGGAAAGATTTAAAATGAAAACAAAAAAATTTTTTTGGAGTAAGAATTCCAGAGAGTAGAGTGAATGGGGTGATGAAGGATATAGAGTGAGATATTGTGGGAGTTACATTTGGGAGGGTGGGAATAAAGCAATGGTGAGATGAGGAATGAGGTTAGAGTATGATAAAAATTGAGGAATGGGTCCAGGCAGACTATCAGTGGCTACAGAGATCCGTTGAGAAAGCAAGGTTATTAGATTGTTCAAAGTCCTTTGAAGTTCAACCTTGCAACAGGTGTGATGTCATTTCCTGCAAGGATCAAGAGGCCCACCATAGAGCAGGCAAGACCAGGCAAAGGCATGGCCCATAGAAGACTAGAGAGGGGAGTTCAAGGTGGGTTTAGTTAAGGAATGCCCTTTGAAGCACCAGAAAAAGCACTAGGACAAAGACAGAGGCCAGAAAGCTTAGTAAGGGACCAAATTAAGTAAAGTCATCCTGAAGGCACTTAAGGATGAAATTAGGAGAGATAAAAGATGGGGGGGGGGAAATCTTAAAAAACATTTACAGAGAGACCTTTTTATTATCAGCAACAATGGATCTATGTCAGGAATTACTATCATACTTCTGAATGTGCATCCAGAATAAGCCGAAACAACACTGAACAAAGCCAATGATGAGTCAAGCAGCAGTACTTGAATATAGAGGTGATCTAGCCTGGACATATTTTTGAGTGCACTGAGGGAGTGATCTCAAAGTGTATGAGAGAAAGGAAGATATCAAAGACATGGCAAAATTTGAGAGTTTATCACCAAAAAATGATGAATGAGAGGACACTTATAATTACCATCTGATATGCTTATTTTACATATACATGTGTGTGTGAACAATCTATCTGAGCATCAAAGGTATCCTTAATACAAATATTGGATGGAAAAAGCAGGACTTTTCAAGTGATATCCCACAACAGATCAGATCTTTATTATCACACTATAATATAATTGACTGAAAGACAAAAAATATCAGTTTCCATTGTGTTTATTGTTTGTTTACTTTTTTAAAAGAGCATTTGCTTTAGTAGAGCAAAACACTGCCTTTTAAAAGAATAATCTCAATTAAATTTCATGTTTTAAATCAACAAGCATTTATTTCCTTTTTCTCCTACTTATTCCTCTACTGGAAAAAAGACTCTTTACAAATATGTTAAATAGTCAAGCAAAACAGATTCTCACATTGGCCACATCCAAAAATGTGTTTCTAATTCTACACCTTGAATCTATCGCCTCTCTGTCAGGACATGCACAGCATTCTCTCCTCTAACAATTCCCTCCCCATGCATATGTCAAAGTTATACAAGATTCCTTAATATACAACCACAAAGATAACTTGGTTTGATTATTAATCAAGTGAGGCAAAAACCCAAAGAGAATGTTGGCATTAAAAAGATGGGTTTTTTAGTAGCATAGACTATTTTGGGATAATTCAAAATATTGAGGATTTTTCTAAATGCAGTTCTTTCAGTCACTATTCATTCCCACTTCCATCCCATTCTTTATAGTACTGCCTAGTACTCTCAGCTCAGACTAATCTTGCTTATGTACAAATCTGGTCTTGTAAATCTTTTGCTCAGAATTGTTCGGTAATTCTGTATTGCCAACTGAATATATTTTGACTTCTGCCATTCTGTGAATTCTATAATCTGATGTCACTTTGCCTTTCTCACTTTATCTCCCTGCCATGTACTTCATGCTGTAGCCAAACTTAACAGTTACTTAATAAATGTTGGCTGAATTGTTGAATCTAATACCCGATGATATTTTATTTGACTTCAGTATTTGAAGATACATTCTTGGAAAAGCCTTTCTGCTTAGTTAAGTATGACCCAGGATTTTTGGTTGTAGATGTGTTTGTATGTGGTGCTAAATCCAACCCTCTTCCCCATAATTTATCAGATGTATTGGGCTTAAAGGGATTGAAATGGCAAAGAGAAGAAGAAAGTTTCTAGGCACAACTTGTCTAGCTGAGGAATAGGCAGAGGTGTTTGGTTACATTGCAACTGATTGAAGAAGCCCTAGCAGGGATAACAGTTGAGTTAATATGCTGATTTCAGGGCAGTGAAAGGGAGGCTCAGAGATAAGCATAATGGGATTATGTTTCTTATAGTCTTCTTGACTGCAGAAGACTTTCATTCAAGCATGAAAATGCTCATTCATTTCTCAAGGTGACTAATTATGCCTTATATCATCAATCAATGAAGTAAGCAATAATAGGCATTTATTAAGAGCCTACTATGTACCAGGCCCTGTATCTCCAATACAGGTACATCTTTGTCCTCAAAGAATTTATCTTCTAAAAGATGTAGGGGTCTAGTGGCCAGGTATGAAAGCTTTTGTCTAAGCAGTCACAGGGACTGTGATCAGGACTGTGAGAGGCAGTGGATTCTCATGCCTCTCCCAGAAGCAATGACAGAATTGATTCCATTATTACTCTCACAGTGAGAACAAGATAGAAAGTAGAGGTGGGTGTGGGTATGGCAGCAGGGCAGTTAGCAATGATAGTACTTGGGTAGGTCTTGGAATTCCAGTGAATGGCTAGACAGAATACGAAACAAGGTCTGGGGCCAACTAGACTTAACGAATTAGGTGTTTTAAGCATGGCTTAAAACCAGTCACTCAGATAGAAACAGATGGTAATGATAATTATATATCTATCTATATGTACATATGTGTATGCATATATGTATATGTATTCACATATATACTAGACATATATACTACTTTAAGGTTTATAAAGTACTTTACATATATTATCTCCTTTCATTTTGTAACGGCTTTAGTGCCCATGTAAGAGGAGCAGATTAGTTCACCACTTTCTGTCTTAAGCTCCAAAGCATGCCTTTGACTCCTTTCTAATTGTGGGCACTCCAATGGCTCTGTGATCTCATCAGTGTGGGTATTTCCTCCATTGATGCAGAACACAGCCTGTTAATGCCTACTTATATTCTGTTTCCTGTCCATCCTCTCCAAAAATCAAGCACAAGTGATTTCCTGAAACTGAGAGTTCTTCATATAAAGATTTTTACATTTCAAGACACCAGCGAACACTCAATCTGTCCATACACTCTTGCTCCCTTGTGCCCCATGACGGGGCCTTCACCTTTACCATTCATCCATTTTCTTCATTATAGCCCAAGACAGTCTCATTGCTCTATCTTTTAAAGAAGTGCTACTGGGAGATTTCAATACTTCAAGGACCTGTATTTTCATTGGTGTGGATTCTTTCCTCTGTTCTTGGTTGAAACTTCTATTATAACAGAGTAGACAGTCTGCAGAAGTTCCTATGACTGAAAATTAACTAGCCTGTGGCCAATGTGGCAAAGAGCATCTGAACATGGCTAGGCTGGTCCTTGGGCAAGCATACAGACCATCGCTGGGCCCAAACTCAAACCCTTTCTGACTAGATAGGTTCTACTCATAGAGCTCCTCGTTTGGGCCTTCCATAGAGGAGGATCTCCTCCATCCTACAATGATAAACAAGAGTAGGATGTCAGTATAGTTGCATAGTGGCATAGTAGTGTTAAAATAGACCCTGATGCAGAGAATTAAACTTCTTACCAAGTTAGCTTCCTATAGCTATCTATGGAATTGTCAAAGTCTCTCCCACCCCTAGCCCTTTTTCCCTGGACTTCACTTTATCTCTTCACAGACATCAACCCTCTTACTCTGTAGATTTTGACTGACAATATCTCAAGGTCGAAAGTTCTCCAATCAAGTTAAATCAGTCATCATGATCACAATTATTGAATACTTTTCATACAATGTTCTATCTTCCCTGGGGAAAATATGGTATTAGAATGGCAGACTCTTCCCCTACAAGGTGCTTAGAGTCTAGTAATTTGTATGAGTCAAACATTGGGATCAAAGTACAACACAAAACATTGCTTTTGGTGTAGAAATAATCTAATTTCATTTTTGTTCATTTATTTGAGCTTTAAATAATTCTTTCCAAGATGACTTGAGTTAGTTCATGCTTTCAATGAAAACACCATGAAAAATAAGACATTTAGGGAGAAATAAAAACAGAAGGAAAAGAAGCAAAAATAATAGATGCTGCAATGCGTCTGAGATCTGATTCATTTCAATTTAACATTCATTGAGTAGCTACTATGCACAAAGTATTTGCTAGGTACTGGTGATACAAAGGCAAAAGTTACAGGTGTCTGTCCTTGAGCATACTCCATTCCTTTGGGATAAGACACCATATAAACAGAGAAGTAAATTTGTTGTTGTTCAGTCATTCCAGCTGTGTCTGACTCTTCCTGACCCCATTTGGGATTTTCTTGGCAAAGACATAAGTGGTTTGCCATTTCCTTTACCAGCTCATTTTACAAATGAGGAAACTGAGGCAAATAGGGTTAAGTGACTTGCCCTGGGTCACACAGCTACTAAGTGTCTAAGTCCAGGTTTGAACTCAGGTCTTCTTGACTTTAGGCCTGGTGTTCTATCCACTGTGCCACATAGCTAATTTTATATTTATATACACATACATACATGTATACATGTGTATACATATGAACATATGTGTGTATCTATCTATCTATAAATCATTATGTTGAGGGGAGGAGGGTGAAAAAAATAGAAGAGCACAAAATGTGTTCTAGCCAAATTGACCTTTTTGCTCTTTTTAGGATCAGAAAAGAAGGTATAGGGGGTTTTCTTGAAGTTATGAAAAGATTTTGGGGGAGAGGGGGAGAGAGACAGAGACAGAGAGAGACAGAGAGACAGAGACAGTGAGAGAGAGAGAGAGAGGGAAAAAGAGAGAGTGAGGGGGAGGGAGAGAGAGAGAGAGAGTGACTGAAATAGAGACAGTCAGGGCGAGAGAGAGAGAGAGAGAGAGAGAGAGAGAGAGAGAGAGAGAGAGAGAGAGAGAGAGAGAGAGAGAGAGAGAGAGAAGCATTTTGCCACTTCACACTGTTAGCACTGCATGATCTGGAGACTCTAAGTGTCAGAGAAATATTAGTGGAAATGTCTTCCTCTTGGGTGAGTTAAGCATTTCTCCCCTACTGTTCCTGAACTGCCAACCCAGGACCACAAACAGATGTTTTCACATTTCTTCAAAGGGAGATGAATAAGGCAAAAAGCTTCATTCCCCAAACCAAGAGTTCCTGTTGTTTTCAATGCCACCATCAATGCTGTATGTATAAAATGATTCAACCTACTTGGGAGGAATCTGTATCATGTAGGGCAAGAGTCAAATTAGGGATGCTAAAAAGAAACCAACTTTTATCTGTTAGAAAAAGGAATTACTAGTTTCATTCTTTCCCTTAAAAATTTAATTTTCCTCTAGTATTAAGACTTTTTCCAACTTTATCAGTAATAAATGCAAAATGGAGTCTCCTACTGGATCTATTCCTAATTCATTCCATGACCTGGGCAAGTGATTTTATCTTCCCAGGTACTATAGTTGTTCTTTTCCTAACTTTGGCCTATAGAGAAAAGCAAAGGCATATAATAAGGATACCATGATTGTTTTAGGTTTTGCAAAGCAAGGATATGATCAGACCCACGACTGGATAAGGGTAATTAATGCTTTTCCCCAGGTCCCAATATAATGGTGGTGGGGGACTTCCTCCCCATGGCACTCCTCCTAGTGTAACATGTCCCTGTATGTAGTAGTCCTCCACCAGCCTTGTGCTATATGACAACATCTCCAATGGTGCTGTTCTCTTAGGGACCTTTTCTAGCCTCACCTTTATCCCACCCCACCCTCTATAATTCCCTTTGTCGTAGGATGGATTGTACATTATATGGGTCACTCCATCTCCTAGCATGACTAGCATGACCTAACCAAGGTAAACTGTTCTCTATATTCACTACCCCTTACTCCTAACTGAGTTTTCCTGGGCATTAGAATTCTTAGTGACAGCTCTGGACATGATTTAAGAAACTGAAACTTTTAAAAACAAATCACAAAGCTTCGAAGGAATGCTTCAAGCAAGCAATTCTCAAAAATGGGCCCTTATCCTAAAAAAGGAAAAAGGTTATATTTGAGGAAAACCCATGCTAATCATTCAGAGGTTAAGGCTTCCCTATGAAACCTCTTAGATTTGATTCCTGTTATTGTTTTGGTGAGTATTCAGTAACCAATGCACTCTGTGGAACAAATACATGAATCAAAAATCTGCTCTCTCTCTCTCTCTCTCTCTCTCTCTCTCTCTCTCTCTCTCGTGTGTGTGTGTGTGTGTGCGTGTGTGTGTGTGTGTGTGTGTGTATGTAAAGGACCATTGGCTCATTCTGTCACACTAGATAGTAATAAGCATTTGTAGCAATATCTTCTAATAGAACAGTCAGTGTTAATAATAACAGATAGCACTTACATTTATTATTTTATTTAATCCTCACAAAACCCTGTAAAGTAGATGCTATTGCTATCCCCATTTTACAGATGTCAACTAAAGATGAAAGAAGCTAATTATCTTACCTAGGGCCACATAACTAGTAAATGAGCAAGGCAGGAAACAAACTCAGGTCACTCCAGGTCTACCACTCTATCTACAATGCCACATAAGTACCCACATTTTTGTTTTGTTTTGGTTTTTTTGCTAGGCAATGGGGTTAAGTTACTTGCCCAGGGTCACACAGCTAGTAAGTGTCAAGTATCTGTGGCTGGATTGGAATTCAGGTCCTCCTGAATCCATGGCCAGTGGTCTATCCATTGTGCCACCTAGCTATCCCTACCTACCTACATTTTAAGGAAGCATGACACAGATGCAAAATCATGCTTCAATATTTTGGTGGATCTTTGAGTATTGTTCTTCATCCCATCCATGCCTTCCCATTCATAACTCTTATCCATGTTCTTCCACAGATCCTACATAGAACGTCCACCCAATGTGCTGGAGACTTGGGCCTTATTACATTTTGTAGGATAGCAATCAAGCTATCTAAATGTTGACGCTTGTCCTCATTAAATGACTGGTTCACCTCCTTTTCCAACCAAACATCTTCTCAGTATTAGCCCTCACGTTATTCTTCATGTACACAGCATGATGACAAATCTGCTGCAGTCTACCCTTGCCCAAGAAGCTTTTTTTCCCATTGAGCTTGGGGTCTCCTGAAGCTTTGGCTCTTCAGAGATCATAACATTCTTAGCTCTGTAGCCATAGAGTGGTGGCAGTAAAACAACTATATTGAAAAGATGAGTCTTTACACTGTGGAACAATTGGAGATCATTAAAAGTCCTGTACCTGTTCCCAAATACAATCCAGCTTTCTTCTTGTCTCCTATTCAGTTCTGGGCTCAATTTATTGTCCATTTGCCAGCTGTTCCTGTCTCAAATGTATACAATGATGAAAGAATTCAACAAATTGGCCATCAAACTGCATTCTATAGCCTAGACAATAAATCTTTTAATTCATTTAGTTTTTCCTGTACAGACTGTAAGTTTGATTAAAAAATAATCAAAAATATCATTGAGATCCATCTCACTGTAATGTTCCAGGGCTTGATAAACCCTTCTGGTATTCTCTGCAAACAAGTGAGAATCATTCTTTCATTTAGATCTTGTGTAAGACATCCTTAATGACAGGAATGCACACCTTTAGCAAGCATGTTTTGTTCTGCAGTCATTTTTCCATTGTGTCCAACTCTTCATGTCCCCATTTGGGTTTTTCTTGGCAAAGATACTGGAGTGGTTTGCCATTTACTTCTTCAGCTCATTTTACAGACAAGGAACAGAGGCAAATAGGGTTAAGTTACTTGCCCAGAGTCACACAGCTAGTAAATGTCTGAGGTCAGATTTGAAGTCAGGAAGAAGATGAGTTTTCCTGACTCCAGGCCTGACACTCTATCCTCTGTGTCACCTAGCTGCCCTGTAGTAGCATGTTGTAAGAGCTTAATGAATATTTATTGAGTAGATGATTGAAAATATATTTCCCTTTTCATGAGTTAAGAATTAATTATTGTTGGTCACATGGTTTTTGAACAGAGTTAACAAGAAAAGTTACATGGACTTAATGTATGCAAGAGAGACTCCTTTTCAGAAGGAAGCCTTTAAGACTAAATTTTGCTTTAACTTTGCAACTCGACGCAAAGATGGCTCCCAGGAGGCTCTCCTTGGAGAACCAAACAAAGGAGCTGACAGAACTTGTTTCATCTGAGGGTGGGCTGGAGCCAGCTTCAACTGACTTGCAAGAACCAATTATTAAATTTTAAGTATGAGAATTTCTACTTGGAAATCAGCAAATCCTGCCAATCAAGGCTTAATTTATTATTTTGTTGATTGTCTAGACTCAAAAAAAAGTGATGGAGAAAATGCTAATAAGGCAGATTCAACTTAAAAGTTTGTCTTGTGCACATTTGCCCCGCCCCCCCAGACAGCCAGTTGTTAAACATTTACCAGCATACCCTTGGTTTCATCTCACCTACTCTGCCCATATAACCCAACAAAGAACTACTTAAGCTTCTATGCTGCTATTTTGCCAACTAAATGAAAAAGCAAAGGCTGAAGATATCTCTAGAAATAAAGGCCTGTGTAGTTGGTATAGGGAGGAAGGCAAGAGAATTCCAGCATAGGAATAAAATTCAATTCCACAAATATTTATTGAGGACCTCCTATATGCAAAGCATTGAGTTAAGGGCTGGGAATACAAACACAAAAATGAAAAAGTCCCTTCCCTCAGGGACCACATTTGAATTCTGGCTCCTGACTGTTCTGTGCCTCAGTTTCCTCATATGTAAAATAAGGAGGTTTGACTAGACGATCACTGAGGCCTCTTCCAATTCTTAAATTCTGTGATTCTGCCTAAGACACATGAATATAACAGAATAAACAGAATTGGGAAAATTGGAATTAGGAAAATAAGACACATCTATTACATTGATGCAAATAGAAAGAACAATAAAAAGGTAAGCACAATGACCAATACTGGTCTTGAGGAAAGAATAAGAAAATGGACATTCCTTTCTTTTCACTAATAGGTGAGGGACTGTCAGTGTGGGACCTCACAGAATATCACATATATTGGCCGATTTGGTTGATGTTAGTTAATTTTGCTGAATTATCTTTTTTCATTCTCTTTTTATTTTACAGAGAATGGTTCTCTAAAGAGGGAAATGAGGAAGGATATACATTATATACATGTATATGTATACATATATAGCTATATATATCGACAACAATAATAATAACATTTATATAGTGATTTAACATTTGCGAAGTACTTGATATATATTATCCCATTTGATCTCCACAACAACTTTGTGAGGTAGCTGCTATTATTATCTGGGGGGGGCGGGATAATGACAGCACTACCTCATAGGGCAACATAATAATTGCACCTAATAATAGCACATTGATTTCTCCTCATGAAGAAACTGAGTAGAGAGTGGTTAAGTGACTTGTCCAGGGTCAAACAGCTAACAACTATCTGAGGTCAGATTTGAACTCAGATCTTTCTGACTTCAAGTCTAATATTCTAGTCACTACACCTAAGGTCACAGAGGTAAGCAGTGACAGAGGCAGATCCTCTGACTCCAAAGTCCAAGTTCTTTCTACTATACCATAGACAACTAATCAATAGCCTTCATGATCCTACAACACAGGATCAACATAATGCATAGAAGACATGTTGGGGCCTATGGCAACTTTCTAGAAGACCATGGACAAGAGTTCATGGGCAGCAAGGGCAGGCATGTATGGCTTGTGATTTGTGTCATTGATCAAATACCCATTTGGATGAAACCACAGATTTTCACTAGAGTATTGGAAAGCAGAAACTAACAGGAAATTCCGGATTGTTAGGGACCACAGCAGATCAGGCAGATAGTCTTGCAAAGTCTTGCACTGGGCCAGGTAGTGGCGGCGAGCATGGAGAGGTGCAGAGATGCCGTGGAGATGGCATCAACAGGACTTGGTGATTGATTGACTATAAGACATAGGAGGGAGAGAAGAGCTGAAGATAACCCCCAGGCTTCACTCTGTAGGAAAAGGCATTTTCAGCTCATCCTTTTTTTTCTTTTTTTCTTGAATGTGCACACTGCATGACTCAAAGAAATTTGGTGCAACTTGTTCAATATTGTGATTAAAGTCTTGTGTTCAATAGTCAGTGGGATATAATTTTGAGAAACATGATACCTATATCAATTAATTCTCATAGATTTTATAATTAAAACAATTAAAGGATTGGAAAAATATTTGGAGTACCTACCTTGTGAAAATCTTCACTGAGGTTAACACGCAGGCACAGAATGATATGAACTTGTTTAAAAATAGCTACCAAGTAGAAAAAAATAATTATAACATCAAGCCAACGTCATGTCTGCACTTGCCTTGGAAACAAAAGAGAAAATATTCCTTGAGCTCAGAAGCTGTCTGTTTAACATCAGCAGGGGTTGGAAACATCTCCTGAATAAGTCATCTTGTTCATTGGTAACACGGACACTGTTGAGCATCTGGATGAGAGAAGTAGTAGCTCAATCTTGTCATTGGTGTCGGTACTCCCTCCATTATTCCCTCATTGTGGAGCTATCCAAGGTCCTGCAGGCTTTCCTACAGTTCTCTGGACATTCCACTGGCACAAGGGCAGCACACAAACCCATTGCTTTTCTTGCGTGAGTGGCCCCATCTCCTTTACCAATCAAATAGCTCCTGAATGATGTCTTTTGTAGGACTTCCTATGCACCAATCATTTTGGTAGTATGTTACATCCCATTTACACAGTCTTAATTTTTCTTGGGATCACTTCTTTCATAGGAATAATATCCTAATTCATCCCTATTCCTCCATGGAGGCTAGGCCAGTATTTCTTTAAAAGATATTGAAACCTTACTCAAGACTCAGGCACCTAAGGACTCAATCTGGTGGCACCACTTCCTTATCACCTGAGTACAAAGCAGCCACAATGAGCTCCAGGGGTGCTGGGAAGCTTGGATCATGGATGCTGAGATGCTGGATGGTGGAGCTTCAGGGGTACTGGGATGCTTGGATCATGATGGGTAATTCAGGCAAGGGAGCACCACTCAGTTGGATCAACTTGAGGTGTACTCCATGCCTGTTCTTGTTCAATATACTCCTGACTATTGCTAAGTAAACCGCTTGTTTAGTGTTGAATGACTTATGAGTGTCACAATTTGTCCCAAGACAAACCTAAACTATCAGGGGACTGACCTGGGTCAGGCTTAGCACATAAAAACTCAAAATTTATATTCTAAAGAGACTGTTGCATCTCCATTAACACCACAACCATCTTAGATCAGGCCTTCAACACTTCTCAATTGCATATTATAATACTGTAGCTTCTCAATTATTATTTCCCAGACTTTTCCTTCTCCAATTCATCCTTCACATAGTCATCAAGCTGATTTTCTTAAAGCACGAGCCTATGTCATTTCCCTAGTAAAGAAGATTCAATGTTTCCCCATGCCATTAAGTTAAAATACAAATGTCTTTGTTATCGAAGCCTTTTAGGATCTAGTTACTGTCTATCTTTTCAGTCTGATTATACATCACTCCCCTGTTATATACTTTACAACTCTAGTGCTTAAAGAGGTGATATAAAAACAAGAGATATCAATACATTAAAAAAACTGGCTAGCAATTCAATAGCTATATGGGAGTTTATCTACCCACTTGCTGTTCCCCATACACAACACTGCATCTACCACTTTATTGCCTTGAAAAGGTTCTCTTCTAGGTCCAGAACTATTTCTGGAGGGAGTACATTGCTCCTGAAGGGAGCCAGCCATCCATTCCAAATGCAAACTAACTGCCATACCTAGGGCAGACAAGACACTCTAGCTGAAGCAGTGGGCATTCTGGGGGAGAACAGGATGCCACATGTGACAGGCAAGTCAAATAACTGCTATCACCTTGACCACCGCCTCCATGAAGACCTTGATGGAGATAGCCCAGGACCCTGAACCCAAGAACTTTGGGAATAACAATACTTCCAGGCCAGTGTCCACCACAGACATCATCCTGGGAAGCAACTCCTTTGGGGATGCAACCTGGCAGCTGCTACTGTGGGTACCATGGTCACACCTTTTGAAGACCCAGAAAAGAATGTTCTTATCACCAAAATCCTTAGCACTTTCAAATTGTTCAACATCATATATGATTTTACCAGTGAAAATCCCATTAAAGAAGAGTCCCTACCACTTGCTTTGCCATTGCACCCTAAGGATGATGAGAGCTTCTCCATCTGATTCTCAGCTGAAGTTTTCTATATGAGTTGTCTCCCTGATTAGAATGTGAGTTCCTTGGGAGCAGAGACTTCCTTACTTTAAAATTTGTATCCTCAGTATTTAGCACATAGTAAGCATTTAATAAATACTTCATTCATTCATTCATTCATTCATTTGTTTATTCATTCCTTAACCTCTCCCTCTTGGAATGGAAGCCCTAGCTCCATTCAAGGTTCATGTCATGTGTTACTTCTTTCTTATAAGAAACCTTTCCTGATTTCCCCACTTGTTAGTTTCCAGTCCCTCCCTATTTGAGTATTTCTTTTCAATATTCCTGTCTTCACTTATCTGTGGACACAGAATATTCCTCTGGTAAATTTTAAGTGCCTACTAGGAACTTAGAAAAGGTTAGGGACTGTCTCATGTTTGTATTCATATTCTCAGTACTTCACACTGGGCCTAGTACATAGTAGATATTCAATAAATGTTTGTTGATCGACAACTACATGGATACATGGTAAAGACAGTATTGGTTTCAGAAAATCAGATAAAAGGTTAACTTAGAAATCGTCCATTTTACTACGCCTCCCTCTGAGGTTGATAGAGGGTGAGTGACTTGTCCATCTCAGACTAACGTTGCCAGAAATAAAACCCAAGCCTCTTGATCTACTGTTCTCCTGTGTCCTGATCCTTATAGCACAAAGTTTTCATCCACTTTGTGTTCCCAAGAACCTCTGGGACTATAAGTTGCATATGACATTGTTCCTTTTTATACTCTGGCCTCAGCACCAAGTCCACGCTGTTCCTTAGGTTTCACCTTTCATGAAGCTGTTAGGGCTGACTGATTCAAACTCTCCAGGAAAGTAAGGGGATTTAGTTTTTCACTTGGACATCTGGCATGGTGCAGACAAAGCCTTAGATAACAATAATGAATTTAAATTTAGGATTACATTTCTGTCACCCAAAATGGTTTGAATTTGGTTGTAAAGGTTGAATTTGGAGGACAAGATCCCTAACAGCATTTCTGCTCCTCTGTAATACTGTGCCATGCTTGCAAGTGGATTCCAGTGAAGAAGAGACCGTGGGAGTACAGGCACAGAGGTGAAACTTATTTCTGATATAGCTTAAAATTTAAAGAAGTACAGCTTTAATACTGAGTATATTCAGTCAGTCAACAGGAATTTATTATGCCCTACTATATACTAAGCACTGGAGGTACAAAGAAAGGCAAAAGATAATTCCTACTCTAAAAGAACTCTCGGTCTAATGGGGGATTCAACTATGTATGAACAAATTACAAACAGGATAAATGAAGACAGAGAATGGGAGAAAGACACTACAGTTAAATGAGATCAGGAAAAGCTTATTGTAGAATGTGAGATTTTAGTTGGTATATGAAGGGAGCCCAGGGAAGCTCAGAGGCACAAAATTTCAGCATGAAGGGAGAGTCAGTGAATATGCCCAAAGTCAGGAGATGGAGGGCATTGGGAAGATACAGAAAAGAGGCCAGTAAATCTGCATCTCAGAGTACATGGGGGTGAGGAGATTAGAAAGACAATAGGGGACCAAGTCATGAAGGACTTTGAATGTGAAAGAAAGAATTTTTTATTTGATCCTGGAGATGATAGGGAGCCACTGAATTTTATTGAATAGGGGCAGGGTTGGGGAAGTAAGCACCATGGTCAGATGTGCACTTTAGGAAGATCAAGTTTAGTGCTTTTATTATTCACTAGAGGTTTTTTCAATTTTAATTTGAAAACACATTTACTCAGACAATAAACATAAAGGTGATTTTACTTTCTAATTATAAACCAGGAACTATCCTAGAAAGAGTAAATAAAAGAAAAATAAACAACCAGGTACAATTAAATACCTTGTCACAGACTTAAATGCGTTTATGCTCTACTCTCATCTAACTTTCTTTCATCAATGTGCTGAGATCATTCTAATAGCTAGTTTATGTCCTCTCCATTTCAGCGCATACCCAGTTGCTACTTAGAATGCTGGAGTCAGTGACCCCTTTAAAGTCATTAACACTACTCTGCTAACTTAGTCTTACCTTTAAATGCTTCCTTCTCAATGAAACTAACCATTTGGTACTATATAAATGGGAGCTATTATTATTACCATTGTTATAACTATTCAACTCTTATTTTGATTTTTTTTTTCTGCCAAAGAGAAGGACAGGCCCAAAATTTTAACTGGAAATTGATACTCTAGTTACACAGGGAGATAGTTCAGAAGACTATAACTACCTTTGATAAGTTCAAGTTGTTAGGTCAGGTAAACTACATGAATGGCAGGCATGACTGCTGGGCTACTCATTGGTGAGTTGCTTACTGTCAGTGATATTTGCAAAATCCTGGAGAAGGGAAGAGGTATTTCAATTAAAGGACAAATATCCTAAAATCCTAGATTTAAAGCTGGAAGGTCCCTTTGAGACCAAAACCGCCATTTTGCAAATGAGGAAACTGAAACACAGAGAGATTAAGGAATTTACCTAGAATCACAAAACTAGTGAGTGTCTGAATCAATATTTTAAGCCAGGTCTTCCTGACTTCAAATCCAGTGCCTAAGGGAATGGAATCTACAAATTCTAGACAATTCTTCCCTCCTTCCCTCTCTCCCTCCCTCTCTTCCTCCTTTCCTTCCTTCTTAATCCTTACCTCCCTCCCTCTTTTCCTCCCTCCCTCCTTCCCTCCTTCCCTCCTTCTTTCCCTCCCTCCTTCCTTCCTTCCTTCCTGCCTCCCTTCCTTCCTTTTTCCTTCCTTCCTTCCTGCCTTCCTTCCTTCCTTCCTTCTCTCCCTCCCTCCCTCCTTCCCTCCCATCTAACCCCTTCATTTTGTATATGAGGAAACTGATGACTAGAGAGTCTGCTCAACTTGACCACTTCACTTCTTGTATCCTTTTTTCATCATTGTTCCCTCTCTGCCCCAGGCCTGGATGACCCCCGATCCCATCTCGGTCTACTGAAATTCCTCTCCTCCTTCGGGCCCCAAATCAAGTTCTACTTTCTCCATGAAGTCTTTATTAGATCATAGGATCATAGATTTGGAGTTGGAAAAGATCTTTATAGTCATCTAATCCAACTCTCTCATTTTACATATGGGGAAACTGAGGTTCAGAGAGATTAAGTGATTTCACACAGGTTGTGCAGGTAGTGAGTGGCAGAGCTGTGGCTTGAACCCAGGAACTTCAAAACTAAATCAAGAATTGATTTCACTATTCCTCACTGCTCCTCTTGGCTTTTCCTCTAGCTGAAAACGATCTCTCCTTTTTTTCAGATTTCCGAGAACATTCTGCCAGGAACTTCTCTCACTTAACACACTTTAAAAAAACTAATGTTTACTTCTATAAATGTCTTTCCTTCTCCCCAGTGCCCTAGACTGTAAATCGGGATCTGGATGTATGTATGTCTGTAACACAAAAGGTTACAGAGTGAGTAGCAGAAGTGTTAATAACAGCAGTGGTATTTAGATTATTTCTTAAAGTTTGCAAAGCACTTTCCATACATTATCCCATCTGATCCCCACAATGACTCTGTGAGATAGATGCTAATATCTTCCCTTTACAGCTAAGGGGTATTAAGCAAGAAAGTTTAAGTGATTTTCCTAGGATTATAATGCTAATGAGTGTCTGAGGCAGGATTTGAACTCATGTCTGCCTAACACCAAATTATCAGCTTGACTGCCATTTAGTCATATTTTCTAGAAACCAAAAAATTAATTTTTTTACTTTTGATGAAACTAACAAAAAGTGAAAGCTATTCATTTTTTTTTGGCTGAAACTTTTCCCAATACTGTTTCCCATTGTGAAAACACCCTCTATACTCAAAGGCAGTGTTGTGTGCCTTTCATATCAAAACATCTGCCACAACAAAGAAAGGGACTGAATAGACCAAGAGGATAAATACAAGGCATAATAAGCAGCCTTAATACTTTAAAAAAACCCATGGCATCAAAACTAATTTTGTGTAACTCACTTTGATTCTTCAATAGCTCTGTGCTGTTACTGATGCAGGCACTCCCCCCAGCCGTGCAGATTGCAATCCGTCTATATTTCCTCATCCTGTGCATCTCTTGTCCAAGACCTCCCCTGAAACCTCCACCCAATAGGCCTTCCTCGCAATTTCTTGACATTTTGTGGACGCTATTGGAGCAAACAGGCTATCCATTGGGTTGTCTTCTCTGGCTAGGCATCTCTTTGTTGATAATCTTGATTCTGTTTCTCTCATGTAATTCTTCATTTGGAACATGCTACAGCCTACTCTTTTCTGCCATGTAGTCTACTATTGCATTTGGGGTCACTTGTAAATTGAATTCTTCAGACACTGAGGATTCTCTGACTTGCAGCCATTCAGCATCAATAGACAGACATTGTTTTTTAAAAAGCCACATCTTTGGATGCAGTCAATTGCCCATTGGCAATCCAGACTTTTTTCTTCTATTCAATTCTGGGCCTAGTTCATTGTCTGTTCACTGTCTGAATAGTTCACTATTTTTGGGAAAGCAATTATTTTAGTCAAATCTTGTGTCTAGGCCTGAGGCCAGTGCAAAGAGTGAAATGTCAAGTGGAGATAAAGTCAGATTATTTGGCTCTCTATTTGGGTTCTAGATATTTCACTAACGTCCTTTTCTAATGCCTTGTCAAGGTGTGGAAGGGTCCCTGGGCTCTTGAATGGCTGTCCCCATGGAGCATAAGCTTGATAACACCTTGATCCAACTAATCAAGTTCAGAGAAACCAATCCCCAACTTGGCTGCAGGGGATTGAGTTGTTTAATCAGGACAACTCTCAAAGACCATAGAATAAAGGGGTTCTTAGCTTTTTTGTGTGTCATATACCCCTTTGGCAGCAGTCTGGTGAAGCCTGTGGATCCCTTCTTAGACTAATATCTTTAAATGAATAAAATATGATATGTGAGATTACAAAGGAGACCAATAAGTTGAAATAGTTATCAATTAAAAAAAACAAGGTCACAAATATTAGGGTGAGGACCCTTGATCTAATAGGTCCCTGAAGTCTTGTGATCTGTGATGGGGGGAGAGATGGAAAATTGACTCTGATGAAATCACAGATCTTTGAAATACTGATTTGTAAGGCTATTTGGTCCTCCACAGCTAGAATATTCATGGACTTTCAATGAGCCCATACATTTCCTAGATTAAAGGGGGCTCATACAATAACAGATTTAGAGCTGGAAGGAGCCTTAGAAGGTCACCTAGTCTATCCCCTCAATGTTACAGTATTAAAGAAAACCAAGTAGTAAGTTCATTAGAATTCCTGGACCCCAACTGCAGTATTTTTTTCCTTTGAACCATTATCTACTAGTCAGAAGTCTATAAGATATGATCACTGCATGTAAAGGATGATGGAAATAATGAATCACACTATAGATAATATCAAAGACTAGGAATGAGAGTGGTATAATCTGAACCTAATATATGGTCCAAAGATGTCAAAAGAGAATAAATGGAACAAAGATGGTTTTTAGAATCAGAAGTCCTAGCCTTTTGTTAAATGAAAGAGGTTGTACAATTAATCCAAGGAAAGGGGTCGTGAAACTGATCTTTTCACTGATATTCATATATGGAATCAAAAAATTTCAAAGGTGGAAGAGACCTCAGAGGTCTTCTAGCCCAACCCATACCTGACCTAAAACCTCCACTGTAACAACCCTAACAAGTGCTTACAGACCTGGGAGAGAGGTGACTCACGGCCAAATGACCTAGCTCATTCCACTTGTGCGTAGCTCTAATTATAATAAAAAAATTTCCTTCCACAAAGCTAAAAACCACCCCTGTGGGTTTTCCACCTATTACTTCTAGTTCTTTCCTATAGGGCCCAGAAGAACAAGCCAAATGCTTCTTCGAGATATCTTCTTAAATCCTTGAAGGTGTCTATCATATTCTTCTTAAAGCTTTTTTAGTTTCAACATCTGCATTCCATTCAACTGATTTTCATTTGACATACTTTTGAGGCATTCCCCCTTATCATCTCAACCATTGTGGATGTCTTAGAGAATATTTTTAAAAGACTCTAGCTTGTCAATATCCTTCCAAAACTGTGGTCTAGAAGTGAAAATAATATTTCAGACATTGTCTGACCAGGACAGAGTACAGAACCCACTTTGCTCTAGATGTTTTTTTTTTCTCAAAATGAAGCCTAAGATTGTACTAGTTTGGGGGGTCTAGGGCAGACTTCACATCCTACTATTCACTCATTTTGAGTTTATTATCCAGTAAGACTCTTTTTCAAATGATGTCTAGCCAAACATAGGAAATGATCCTGACACTTAGATACATTCACTTCTCTCCTCTCTTCTCCCCTAAACCTTTCACCTCCTGAACACCATTTATTGTTCTCTTGTCTTTTCTAGCGAGAATTATGCAAAGTAAAACACCTGAGAAACTTCACACCAGTCCTACTGAGGAGGAGAACCAAGATTCAGGTAACCAACAATTTCATTTCTAGCCCCAAAAGATGACAAAAACCAATATCTTTCAATTTTGGGAGGGCAAATGGGAGTAATTGTTCATAAAGCTGCAGGAGCCACATGAAACCAATAACACAAAACAGAACTCTGAAGACTCCAGCAATCAGGAGTCAGTCATTTCGGTAACAAGCATTTATTGGTCATCCGCAGGGTGTAGAGCTCTGTAGCCAGCCCCCTCTCCCTCAGATATAGTTGAAATAACTCATGCAGTTTGGGCTGAGAAGAAACAAACAACACTCATGGGGCTCCATTTCATAAATCATCCTGCCAGGCATTGACTAGCAACTTGCGGCCTTTCTTAAAGCACATTTCGCATCCCTGGGGTGTGCTGAGTCTAAGCTCTAATGTAAAATATCAGAACATCACATGAAGTGTTTATTACAACTCTTTCCCTGTTGCAACTGCCTAGGAAGCCTCATACAACATAAACTATATGCCTCTAGTCTTTATGAAAATTAAAATTTAAATGTCCTTCTAACTAAAGCACAATTAAAAAAGGAAACTCAGTCAACACTTTTCGGGTAGACAGACCTCAGGCCAGATTGATTAGTATAATTGTATGGCAGATAGCTTCTGAAATTAATATGAGCTAGCACTATACATTCTGAAGCAAATTGGTCAACACAAAAATCCATGAGGATAGTTCATTGCTTACCTGGTTTCCAATTGACTAGCAGAAACTCCAAGGAAAATTCAAAGGACACATGGAGAATAAGAAAACCAGGTGTTGTTGTTGTTGTTAATTTTCTTCTAGCAAAGTCAGTTGAATTACACATCCTTTGGATATGGAAGTTTCTTTTGCAGATGACAGTTCCAGATTGCAGGTGACCTCCTCTGCAGAGAGATATGAAGGATGTTTCAGTTACAGTCCCATTATCAGATAACAGGAGAAAAAATTTCACCCAAATGGCCCTGTGTGTTTTACCACTCTTCAGCCAATTGTACTCGATTTTGTACACATATGCATTCATTCCATCAATTAAACAATATTTATTAAGCTCATATGGCATGCAGAACATAGATCTAGACATGGGAAGATCACACTCTGGTAAGAAGATAAGACGTAAACATCCCAATGACCTACAATTTTGACAGAGAGGGAAGAATCCCTCTGTTGAGGCAGATTAGAACTCTCCTGTAACTTAAGAGTTCTTTAGAATTGCTGGAGATATTAAGTACCTTGACCAGGTTTTGCTACCTTATAAGTGTCAGTGATCTTCCTAATTTCATGTCCAGCACTTTATCCACTACCTGATGGTGCCTCTTAAGATGTAAACATGAACAACTTAAATACACAGTGTTATATGTGAAGGGCATTACATGTTGCCTATATAGATGCTGCTAAGAGATATTGCTTTATCTGCCAGTTTTACTTAACTAGAAATCCAGTTTTACTTAACTATTTTTGTGACTAGGTGAGTATGGGGGTACATGCTGTCTCTTTTAATGACTGTGGTATAAAAACAAAAGGCATTAATAAAACTGAAAAAAGGCAGAAGTACATTAGAGAGGTGAAAACCAGACACTTTTTGTTCACATATATACAGAAATTAGAAGGGACCTTGTTCTAATATGTACCTGACCAAGAATCCTCTCTATAGCATCCCCAACAAGAGCCCCAAACTTCCTGAATGAAGTGGAAATTTTGCACATATGATGGGGTGTGGTCTACCAAGAACAATTTTATTGCAATCTTCCCTTCCAGCTCTAAATCTATGTGATTTTGTTATTCAGAAGTATATAGCATGACCTGGAGAAGATTGGTGAAAAATAAGGAAAATATTATATTTTGACACCCAGTTATTAATTAGTGTTTTCTGAATCAAACAGAATTGAGTTCAATGTTTTCCAAAAATGTGGTTAGATCTTAGCTATCAGTTTGTTTTGCCATAGATTGTGTGTCAATGAAGAACTGGCTTTTTGTGAAAAATTACCCTGGAATTGCTCCTGGTGCTTACCCAGGGACTGATATTAATCTAGAAATCCAGGGTTTTATGAAAGACTGCTTGATCCTCTTTTTCTTCATGATAGAACACATGCTATAGATGACAGATGAGCATCCCTGCCTTGATGGCTGCTTCATTCCTATCAGTGTTTTGGAACTGTCATAAATTAGCGTTCCTTCAGAAAGAGCTTAATAAAGTAGGTGTGCATCCATGTTGAATAAAGAAAGTAGAGCAGCACATGTGGCTGGTTCACTATAATCCATTTTGGGAATGATAATCAATACTGGAAAGGAAATCATCCATGTTCAATTTTGTTCCTTTTTTTTGCAATACATTAAATGGTGATGGAATATTTGCACATTAAAACATACATTTATTTTTCAAGATTACACCTGCGATCCCTCTGGATTGTGCTGTCCAAATACTTGCATATGTCAATTGACAACATTTGTACAAAAATTGCTACCAATTTATGCCTTCGGTCAGTTTAAAAGCATATTATAGAAAAATGTTTTTGAAGCCCATATCAGAGCTAGAAGGAGTAAAAGGGGGAAGAGGCTCTAAGTCAACATATTTAAACTCAATTCCTGGTTACATTGCAGGGGCAAAATGATGAAATTAGTCATCATACAAAGAACAGAGGACTAAATGGTTTTTCATGGTTGATAATCCAAGTAGGCTGGAACCTTGACAGGGCTACAAGAATGATCCCAGTGGATCATTCATGGAAAAGCAGCATTGGACAGCCTCCAAAGGATGCTCTCAACAGGAGATAGAATGCCTGCGATTTAATAGTCTAACAAAGGAAAACAGTAGGGATCTGGCTTCAAAAAGTATCAAAGACCCAAATAAAATATAGTTAGAATTCATAGAATGACTTAAGGTTTGAAAAGTTCTTGACATATTTTATCTGAGTTGAAACTCACAACAACCTTGTAAAGCAGTTGTTGCTATCATTATTCCCATCTTACAATTGAGGAAAATGAGGGTAAGAGAAATTAAGTGCTTTGCCCAGGGTCATATAGTCAAGGGCTGAGGCAGGATTTCAGCTCAAGCCTTCCTGACTTTAAGTTCAACACTCTATTCGCTTCACCATCTTTTGATAGAAAACCATACTAGCTTTGACTTCCATAATAAGGCAAAAAAAGGAAACTAGTCTTTCCCCAACAAAGTAGAGAAGATTTTCATTCATATCTATCCATTTCTGGAAGCATGAGAAACAGACACGAAAAATAAAAGAGACATTGTAGAAAGTATTAAAAAGTATAGTTTTACTGCTAATATTAGACTATTAGATACCCAGAATTTGCGGACAATACATTTCAGAAATAAGGACAGTTTCACTCAGAGCTAAGACTCCTTTTAATGTCAAAATCTACCTTTGAGGACACAGTCTGAGGGATTCTGGACTGAAAGGGGCTTCACAGAAAAAAGCACTCATTTAACTAAAAATGGAAGGCAATGTCACTTAACAAGAGATATTGAAGGGCATGAGGTAAGTGGGGGAGGGGACACAAACAGAATCTAGAGGGGACTTAGGTGTCAGGGCAGGAGGAGCAATGGCTTTAAAAGAAGGCACCCTCAAATAAAGTTCATTATTACAGTCCTATAATTATGCCATGTATCAGGGCATCTAAGTGATGCCCAAGTGTTTTATAGGGAAAGCTGTTCCTACTCAGGTTTGTCTGAGTGATTCCCCAACTCTGTGTCACAGATAGGGAAACATACAGGGAGATCAGGCTGGAAGATTCCGGAAAATGGGAGGCATGTAACAGGCAGGACACGGGGGCCTGGCTGGATCAGAGACCCTCTATTGGAGAAAGGCTAAGCCCAAAAAACTAGCCTACAATAGAGTTGTAGAATTTGAGATGAGGAAAGGATGGCATACATCATTTAACATAATCCCTTCACTTTACAAATAAGAAAGCTGAGGTTGCAGCATAATAGGCTCATAAACTAGAAAAGACCTCAGAAGTCATTTAGTTCAAATCTTCTTTTTTATAGATAAGGAAAGTGAGGCTGAGATATGTGACTTGTCCAAAGTCACATAGCTAACAGGTAGTAGAGCTGGGTTAAGTGAGGTAAGCCATGAAAGAATGAACGGTCAGGCAGCTAGTTACTATCACTAACCCACAGCTAGTCAGTTTACTAATATAGTTAGTATCACTAACACACAGCTAATTAGTATACTAATGCAACTAGTTATATCCCTAAAGTAGCTAGCTAATATACTAATGTAGCTAGTCAGGATCACTAACACACAGCTAGTTGGTATCACTAACAGGTCTAGTTAGGATCACTAACACAGCTAGTTAATGTCACTAACATATAGCTAATTAGTATACTAATGCAGTTAGCTAGTATACAAATTCATAGATAATTAGTATACTAATGCAGGTAGTTGGTATCACTAATGTAGCTAGTTAATATACTAACACAGCTAGTTAGTACATTAATGCAGCTAGTTAGTATCACTAACACATAGCTAGTTGGTATCACTAATGCAGCTAGTTAGTATCATCAACACACAGCTAGTTAGTATCACTAACAGCTAACTGGTATCACTAACACAACTAGTTAGGTTCACTAACACAGATAGTTAGTATCAGTAGTTAGTGACTCATGGTTCCTAGTTCATGGCTTTTTTCACTACATCATTTTGCCTTCTTATATACTATACTCTTCAATCACACAACTGATATAAAAATTCTCCTGGGTATTTCAAATCACCAGGCATTCAGCAAGCACCTAGTATGTGCAAAACTCTGTGCCAGATGTAGAGATACAACCACAAAAATGAAACAATGTTTGGCATCAAGGAGCTTACATTCTCCTGGCAAGCTACAACAAGTACACCGATGCAGGGGCTAGTAGAGACAGCTCAAATCATCTCACAATATTAGACTGTTACATTTGCAGCATGAACATTTACACCTTGGAAATAGTCAAGTGTTACAAATTCTGGCTTCATTTATTGTTTTTCTGATTGTCTAGACTTAAGAATGTAGTGGAAAAATTGTCAATAGTGCAGATCAAGGTTAAAAGTGTGAGCCACCTGAGAGAACTAGTCAAAAAATTACCAGCATGTCTTTGCAGATAAGTAAATAAAACATGTACACGGAGAAAATACAAAGACATTTCTTCAGGGTTGGGAAGGGAGAATCTAGAAAAGTGAAGGTTGTTATAAAATTCAAAATGTCATAAAATTACATTATTGGAACAAAAAGAGCACATTGGGGGAAAGAGGAACATTTAAATAAAATGCCTGCACTTTTCACTAAACTCAGGTAATAGTTGATAGAATGTCATATTTTTACAATTTTCTCCATGGAAAAGCAAGATCAGCACTGAGATCAGTGACCCTTATTCCAGAACATGCACTTGCTAAGTAGGTAGTTGCCTTCTGAAAGAAGGTTATCTCCTATTTTGACTATCATCTTTCCCTACTCCAATAAATCTCACTTTTATCATGAAAATGTGGCCAATTCTAATAGGGAGTCCTCCATGCAATATTACCTCTGATCAGAGTGATTACGTGGGGAAGTCAAGTTCAAAGGAGATTGCCAAATGATGATGCCAGGGAGAGAGACACTGAACAGCTCTGTCTGCAGATTGGCTATTGCCTTTCAAGCATGTTTTAGAAAATAGCAGCACTTTGAGAAAGCATGGCATTTGGAGAAAGCTAAGGGCATAAAATAAAAGGAAGACGACCTGAGCAAATGTTTTGTAGATATCTGCTGTGTGCAGGAATATCATAGATTCTGTGGGGAGAATATTAAAATATAAAAGACATGTGAGAAAAGTCAACTCTTCTAACTAAGCAGTTGCATTACTAGACATATACCACAATGTGATAAGAGACACAAAGAAAGACCATGTGTATACCAAAATATTTACAGCAGCACCTTTTTTTTCTGATAGCAAAAAGGGGATGAAGAGTATATAACTATTATAGAATGGTTGAATAAAGTGTTAGAAGAATGTAATAAAATATAATTAGTCTATAAGAAATAATGAATATGAGTAATTCAGAGAAACAGGAAGAATTGTAATGAATGATGAAGACTGAATTAAACAGAATTGGGAGAACAATATATCAGACAGCATTTATTAAGCCCTTATTATCTCTCAGGCACTGTGCTAAGTGATGGAGCTTAAAAAAAGAGAAAAAGGAGTCTCTGCATCACAGAGCATACATTCTCATGGAGGAAAGAGCATGTACATGTAGATCACAACTGTCAGGGAACTCCCTCTCTTTTACCACATTGTTTGTACTTACAAGGAGACAGGTTAGGACAAAGAGAGGTAAAAAAGCACAACAGTACAGGATGGAGAAAAACACAAATTTAAAAATCTCAAAATTGTGGACATGAATGGGATTAATTCACCCATAAAACAGAAAAGGAAAACAGAGTGAACTCGAAAACATAATCCAACACTACACTGTTTACAAGAAAAACACTGAAACACAAAGATTCACATATAGTAAAAATGAGAGCAAGGAGAAAAATCTATTATGTTTGTTTTAGTTGAACTGGGGGAAAAAGCAAAGGGGTAATAAGCATGATTTCAGATAAGGTTACAGTAAATGTAAACATTGTAAAAAGATAAGCAGAGATGTTATATTACACTTAAAGGCATTATAGATAAATATTCAATATCAATAATTAATATATGTAACCAATAACATCATCTAAATATTTAAAAGAAAAGTTAATCAAATTGGAAGGAGCTATAATACTGGGATAACCTTCATGTACACCTTTCAGATCTAGAAACATATAACCAAAAAATAAATAAGAAAGAAGTCAATGACCTGAATAAAAGTTTAGAGAAATTAAAGATGATAGATCTCTGAAGATTATTGAATGAGAATAAAAAGGAACTCGACTATAAATGGCACCTTTACAAAAATTGAACACGTATTGGAGCATAAGGACCTTTTCAAAAATGTAGAAGAGCAGAAGTATTAAACACATAATTAACTGATGTGTATGTGTGTGTGTGTGTGTGTGTGTGTGTGTGTGTGTGTGTATAAATAAAGGGTTCTCATAGAAAAAATTAAAAACTAAATGGAAACTAAATAATACAATTCTAAAGAACTGGTGGGCTATAGAACAAATTGTAGAAACAACAGGAAAGTCATAAATGAGAATGAAAAGAATGAGACAACATATGTAAACATGAGGCAGCTACAGCAGTTCTTAGGGGAAATTTCATATCTCTAAAAGGTTTTTATTAACAAAAGACAGAAGAAACATATCAAAGCACTGGATACACAATTTTCTTTTTTAAAAAAATGAACAACAAATAAACAATCTCCTACTAAGCAACAAAGTCAAAATTCTGAAAATTAAAGAAAATGATGAAATGGAAAGCAAAAAAGATCATTGAATTTATAAATAAAACTAGCAGCTTAAAAAAACTAATAAAATAGATAAAGTTAGCTAATCTGACTTAAATAGAAAGGAAAACCAAACTGTTCCTTTCAAAAATGAAAAAGAAAGACTCACAACAATTGAAGAGGAAATAAAGCAAATTATTAGAAATTGTTTTGCCGAACATTAACAAAACTGATAAGAAAGTGAAAAGATGAATATTTAGAACAACAAAATAGCCATATTAACAAAGGAATAAATAGATGATTTAAATAATTGGATATCAGAAAAATAAACTGAACAAGACGCAAATTATCTTCTAAAGGGAAAAAAAAAACTTTCTAAGATCACGTGTATGCCCATGTGAATTCTGCCAACCATTCAAAGAACAATTATTTTCAATACTACATAAACTGTTTGCAATAATAAGAAAAGAAAATAATCTCTATGATACAATGTGGTCTTCATGTCTAAACCTGGGAGAGAAAAGCAGAGATATAAAAATATGGACCAACATCACTATTAGTGATGAAAAATATGCACTAAAATGGAGTATTATCACTATTAGTGATGAGCATTATTTAAAGGATATAAGCAAAATATTAATAAGTAAGTCACAACAACATTTTAGAAAGATTATACATTTCAATCAAGATGGATTTATACAAAATATGCAGGATTGGTTCAGTAGAAAGAAGACCATATTGCAATAAATGATGTTAATGATATAAAAAACAAAAAATCTGATTATATCAATAAATGCTGAAAAAGGCTTTTGACAAAATGCAGAAAATGTTTCTGTTTTTAAAAAATCTAGAAGGCATAAGAATGAATGGATCTTTTCTTAATATAGCAAGTAATATATTATTAAATTCAAAAGTGGCACAGAGAGAGCAGAGGACTGGACTTGATGTTGAGAATACCTGAATTCAAATTTGACTTCAGACATTTACTACTGTTTGGCCCTGCCTCATTTCTTCATCTGGAAAACAGGAATAATAATGTCACTTAACACCAAGGATTGGTGTGAAGATAAAATGAGTTAATGTTTATAAAGTTCTTTGTAAGTGCTATATAAATGCTAGATATTATTATTAATAATAGTCATTATATGTAATAGAGAAAACTAGAGATCTTCCCATTAAGATCAGGGATAAATCAAGGATGCCCATTATTTTCATTACTACTTAATACAGTGCTAGAAGGAGAAGAAAGAGAAATTGAAAGGAAAAGCAAAATGAAAGAAGAAACAAAATTATTGCTTTTTGAAGATATGATAATTTACTTAGAAGACACCGTGAGTCAACCCAAATTACCTGAAACAATTAAAAAATTCAGCAAAGTTACAGGATACAAAATAAATCCACATAAATCACTGGCATTCCTGCACATGAAAAACAAACTCCAACAGGAAGAGCTAGAAGGAGAAATTAAGTTAAAAATAACTACATAAGCTACACATTATTTGGGAGTATATCTACCAACATTCACTAAAGAATTATATGAATCCAATTATAAGATACTCTTTGTGGTAATAAAGACAGACCTAAATAATTGGAGAAACATTAATTTGTCATGGGTAGGTTAAACCAAGACAATAAAAAAATTATCTAAATTAATTTACTCATTCAGTGCTATGCCATTCATAACATTAAAAGAATATTCTATAGAACTAGGAAAAATAATAAAATCCATGTGGAGGAAAAAAGATCAAGAATCTCAAGGGTAATAATGAAAAAATATGGGAAGAAAGGAAGTCTATCAGTGACAGATCTTTACTATACAGCACTAATATAGTACTAGTTAAAATAGAGAGGTTGATCTGTGGAAGAGTTTATATACACAACATACAGAAGGAAACTAACACTATAACATAGTATTTGAAAAATCCCCAAATCCCAGTTACTGGGTGAAGGACTCAGTATTTCACAAAAACTTCTGGGAAACTTGGACAGCAATATGGTAGAAATTAGGGACACACACACACGGAGAGAGAGAGAGAGAGAGAGAGAGAGAGAGAGAGAGAGAGAGAGAGAGAGAGGGAGAGAGAGAGAGAGAGAGAGAGAGAGAGAGAGAGAGAGAGAGAGAGAGATCATATACTAAGATAAATACCAAATGGCTTTAAGACCTAGAAATAAAAGGTCACATAAATTAGAGGAGCAAAGAAGAAATTGCCTTTCAGATCTATCAATAGGGGAAGGGATCATGATTAAACAATCAAAAAGGGAGGGTTGCACAAGATAAAATGGACAGTTTTCATTATATAAAAGTCAAAAGCTGTTGCACAAACTTAATGTAGTTAAAATTAAAAGGGAAATAGGTTAATGGGAAAGATTTTGCTGCTAATTTATCTGATAAAGGTCTCAAAACCAAGATGTATAAAGCAGTGGTTCAAATTTGTAAAATGCTGAACCATTTCCCAAAAGATAAATGATTAAAGGGCGTGAAAAGGCAGCTTTAAAGTAAGAAATACAATTTATTAACAATCACATAAAAATGCTCTAAATCACAAATAATTAGAAAAATAGAAATTAAAGCAATTTTGAGGTTACAACTGATAGCCAACCTATTAGCAAAGATAACAAAAGAAGAAAATGACAATGTTTGAAGAGCTAAAGGGAAAAAAAGCACACTAATGCACTGCTGGTGAAGCTGTGAATTGGTCCAGCCATTCTACAAAGCAATTTGGAACTATGCCCCAAAAGCTATTAAACTGTGTATGCTCTTTTAGCCAGCTACATCACTACTTGGCCTTTATCCCAAAGAGAGCAAAGAGAGAGAGAAAAGACCTATAGGTACAAAAAGATGCTTTTTTCCATAGCAGACAACACTAGGAACTAAAGGGCTATCCTCCTATTGGGGAATGTCTAAACAAACTGGTATATGAATATAATGGAATACTTATTGCATCATGAGAAATGATAAAATGCGAAGTTTGAAGAGGAAACTGAGAAGACTATTAAAAGCAAAGTGAATAGAATCATAAGAATAATATGTATATGAAGACAACCCAGGACTCTAGCCTAAACAATTACATAAGATTTTTCTTGTTGGAGGAGAGAATGATTAAATGATGCTCTGTGCCTGTGTGGGGGACACAGTTGTTGGTAAGAGGCTGATATGTAGAAGAAACCATGCCTCGAGCATGTTCCTACTTCCGCCTTAACACACTAGAGATTTTGGGGAATTTCTTCTTGGGTGAAAACAGGGATTTTCTCTCAGTTAAGCTGAAATATCTAGTTCCCAGCAGGAGAGTTCATTCACTCTGTGTAACGCCTGGCATATTCTAATCTTTTTAATTTTTCTGATTTCTTTGTCACTGGCTTGGATAAATGGGCTTGTTGGCTATTCACTATATGTTATAGTCATTATATAATTAGTATTTTGTGGGAAGGGAGTCAAGTCTTTGGCTATAACTTATGGTCCTCATTTCCTCATTGAGGAAAAGAACCTAAAAATGGTTTCTCTTAGATTAACAATATTCAAGTGGGCAGATAGATACAATTCTAGTCTCATATCCCCCTTTGAAGAGAATAGGGTGGACCACTCTGGTGGGCCCAATCTCCTGATCCATCCCTGGCAGAGATCAAAGTATGTCTTGGAGATGGGTGGGTGAGATTTTATAGACATCTATTTATCCATGCCTCCCTGCAAGCCCCATTTAGACAGATTCCTATGGACATACAAACAACCCACATGGGCTATATACATACCTTACATAATGATAACAGCTTGTAGAGAAAAAATAACCTTGAAAGGTTTTAGAATTTGATCAGTCCAATGAAAAATTATGAGTCTAGAAGACTGAAAATGAAACATATCTTCTGACAGAAAGTTAGAATGCAGAGAGATACCAATGTTTTCTGGTATGGCCAAGATGGGAATTTGTTTTTCTGGATTATGCATATTTTTGAGGAGCATTTTTTTTTGTCTAATTGTAGGAGACAGTGGGAGGGACAGATTCAAAATGCATGAAAAAGAAGTAAATACACATATACATTTTGCTACTTTGTATATTGTGTAAATTAGTTTATTTACATTTTACATAGAAAAAGCAATTCCAAAATTTGAGATTTGGAAAAAGCAAATACAAGTACTCAGATGTGTCACAGAACCAACAATGGTAGATGACTAGAAAAATGAAAAAATGTAACAATATGGAATAATCATTTTCCCCACTCTGATGATGTCTTGAATTAAGGGTTTCACAAAGAAGAGGAGCCTTATACTGAAGCAACAAACCCAAGTTGTCCATGACTGGATACCAACCAATTCAGATCATGCAGTGAAATAAACATGCAATTAGATGGGCTCCCCTGGATTTATAGAATCATAGGATTAAGTGCTTACCACTTATTCACAAAGGATTACTTAGGATACATGTATTTACTTAAAGCAGATTTTTTACTAAATTAAATCGTTTAGGATGATAGAGAGTAGGGAATTCACCTCAGGTTCAGTTTCCAATATTTATCTAAAACAATCAACTACAAGACAAAACGTGTTTATCCAAAACAAGATTTAATCCTTAAACAGGTTAAGAAAAAAAACCCAATATGGATGCAATATACTTGCATGGATGGTGTAGTAGATGGTATGTTGGATTTGCATTCAGGAAAATTTGGGTTAACTTTGCTCAAAAATGTAATAATAATAACAATTATTATGATTTATTTTTTACTTATTATTATTAATTATTATAGCTAACTTTATATAGTGCTTACTATGTGCCAGGCACTGTGATAAGTGCTTTACAAATATTATCACATTTGGTCCTTAACTGGAAAGCAGGTGCTATTAATATCCCCATTTTACAGATGAGGAAACTGAGTCAAATAGAGGGTAAGTGATCCAAGGTCACATGGCTCATAAATGTCTGAGGCTGGATTTGAACTCAGGTCTACTTGACTCCAGGCTTGCCTTGGCTATTTGACTTCATTGCTCTCTGCTGCACTAACTCTGAGGTCTCTTATTTAATATTAAAAAAATTCAACTGACTACCTGTATTTTAAAAATCTTTTCAATCCTCCATAAGTCTAAATATATGCTTCTCAAAATAATCATCCAATTTCTTTTGTGCCTTATTGCTTTTAGGGACCAAAAGAGCAAAGTTTATAAGGGGGGATTTTAAATGGAATATAATATGATATGATATGATATGATATGATATGATATGATATGATATGATATGATATCATATCATATCATATCATATAATATAATATAATATAATATAATATAATATAATATAATATAATATAATATAATATAATATAATATAATATAATATAATATAATATAATATAATATAATATAATATAATATAATATATGACATGACATAATATAATATAATATATCATATCATATATTGTATCATACAATACAATACAATATATGATATGATATAATATGATATGATATGATATGATATGATATAATATAATATAATATAATATGATATGATATGATATGATATATGATATGATATAATATAATATACAAAGGGCTTTCCCTGTCTTTGGAGGGAAATACTCTAATCAATTTGAAAATATAATCTTTAATTTGACAGAAGAATATTTTCTTTTTTTATTTTAATTTTTGACATATTTTGTTGTTAAATCATCTTCATTTCTGAACTTATCCCTACTTATGTCCCTGTCCAGCAAACCATTCCAGGTAATAAAAAGGTAAAAGGGGAAAGGAGAGAAAAATCAGTTGTACCAGACTAATCAACACATCAATTGAGCATGAAGCAGCTACTACTGTCCCCTACATATACAGTGGAGGGAGGGAGGCACTTTTTAAAGAATTCTTCTTGAAGATGGAGGTGGTTCATTATAATTGAATATTCACTTTCTTTTGTTGTGTTCTTTTCATTTCTTTTTCCATTATTGTAGTCATTCTCCATATTATTTTCCTGGTTCTTCTTCAACTTGTACCAGTTCATGTAAATTTTCATACTTCCCTGAATTATTTCCAGAATTAAATATAAGATCTTCTATTTGGAAGAAAGGACAATCAAGTACATGATCTATGTTTATGTTGTACTTGATTGAACTAAACTTTAGCACAGTTTGATAAAAGCCAACTTAGATGGGGAGAGACTTCTAACTTGGCAGATGAATAACAATGTTTCCTTGTTAAATAATAATAAAATTTTTAGAAAACATTATTTGTGGTGAAGTTGGGAGCAAGAAACTGATGGCTTAAGGAAGGAAGCTGAGGATTAGGAGAAGCATTTAACAAATCTGATTAAAAAAAGATAT
The DNA here is from genome assembly GCF_011100635.1 of Trichosurus vulpecula. Classification (NCBI taxonomy): domain Eukaryota; kingdom Metazoa; phylum Chordata; class Mammalia; order Diprotodontia; family Phalangeridae; genus Trichosurus; species Trichosurus vulpecula. The sequence continues at coordinate 255,659,312 of NC_050576.1, read as the reverse complement.
TCTGGGAATGGAAAGAGGTAAAAGTCATTTGTTTACCATTTGCACTGTAGCTTTGGGAATACCTTGGGAATACCTCTTGCATGAAGAGTGATTAGGAAACATTTCTGAGGTTAAAGGTGGATACACAACTATTCAAAAAATATAGCTCTTGAGCCACCATCACTGTGTTTCATCTTACTATTCATTTATGAGACATAACTAATTCAAAGCAAAAGCATTTAATGAAACAACATAATTAGAAAATTAGTAGTAGAGTATTTTTCCCCATAAAACCTTGGACACACTTTTCCCAAAACCAGTATGGAAAGAGCCCATTGGAACATGTCTCCAGGGCACACACATCTCTTAAACTACATAATGTCTATATCTCCTAGTAATGTCATTGCACTGTATTCACTAGGCCTGTTCCCTGCTGGTCTTGGGTGTCGTGTGGTCTCTCCCAGTTGTTTAGTCCCTGCTGGGCATTACACCTCATGAGGCATTATTTTACTGGTCACTGTTATACAATCATTTCGCGGCTGTGTGCCTACAATGGGCTTGTGGTGGTTGAGCTTCTCTCTGCTACCGACTTCTTGTCTTCATCTCTTCAGAGCACTTCCTGGCTATTTCAGCTCCTGTAGGCTTGGAGAGGGCAGCTAGATGGCACAGTGGATAGAATTCTGGGCCTGGAGTCAGGAAGACCTGAGTACAAATCCAGCCTCACTCGCTGTGTGACCCTAGGCAAGTCAATTAAGCTCTGTCTGCCTCAATTTCTTTATCTGTAAAATGGAGATAATAATAACACCTACCTCATGGGTGAAGATCAAATGAGTTAATAATTAGAAAGTTCTGGCACATAGTAAGCACTATATAAACATTATTAATGTTATTGTTTTCCTGTCCTGTCCAAAAGCAATTATGAAGCACCAACTATGTGCCATGCAATGTGTTAGGGCTAGGAAAATAAAGACAGCAATGAACTCACTCCTTTCTCTAAAGGAGCTTACATTCTTCTGGGGGAAAATAAAAGGGTTAGAGGTAAGTAAACATATATTTACTAAGTAAATACAAAATAATCTTTTCAGAAAATGGTGCTCTCATCTGGGTGGGATGGCCTATGGATTGGGAAAGGGGAAAAACCTCACCCAGGAGGCAGCTAGGGATTCTAAGAGTTGGGGGGGGGGGAAGCAAGAGAACATTGCATGCATGAGGTACATTATGTACAAATGTATGGAGGCAGGAGATTGAATGTCATGTGCTGGGAACAGCAAGTTCAAAAAGTTGATTACAAAATTCTAATTAATTATAATATGGGATTGCTTTGAGAAGCTGTTAAAAAGATTCAATAGCTTTTTTTCAATAGCATCTTTCCATTAATTTAAAATTTTGGGAAAAGCTAACCTATTAGCAGCTATTTAAAGGAGTATTATAAGCACCGTCTTTGTTTTCTATAAGTCTTTTACACTTTTGCTAGAAAAATTAAGTAAAAAATCAAGTCCTTTCAGCAGTAAAGAAAGTACAACGTCTTTAACAACAAATAACCTGGAAGCCAGGTTACTAAAGGGCTAATTCCTGCCATTAGGAAAATGAGAAGTCTCTTACAAATACCATTTTGTTGTTGTTGGGAGGTTTGTTAACCTAATCAATGATTTTCTTCCTCTATAAATCTATCCTTTGCAGGAAGGCCGTGGAATAAAATATTTAGGAAGAGAGTGATTTTAAAAGATCTGGAAGAATAGAAGCTTCTTTGCTAAATCCATAAACCACAACATACTCATGTTCTTTGAAAGAAAATAACAGGGATTTATGAAGTTATCATATTTTTGTATTTTGGAGGACACTGTCCAAATCAGAAGGGTGTCCCAGAATTTGCAGCCTCTGAGTCTGAGGTTTTGCCAGAAGGGCACTGATGGAGATAACTCTGGTGTTCCTTATCTATAAATATCCCATTAGCCGCTCTGATGTAATTCACTAAATAGTCCTGACAACAGTTCTTGTAAAAGAAGCTGGGAAAGTTAGAAATGGAAGAATCAGTCCCTTTTCCATCATTCAAATGGACCATCACCTTCCAAGCCTGTCCAAGGGCCTGTATGTGACTGAGTATTCTGGGTGTCCTTCTTGGTTAAAGTATGACATGGTCAAAGTAGTGCAGTATGTAAAATGGATGGGAAAGAAAGGTTCATGGTGAAAGTCAGAGCTCAGGGATCACTTTCTACATGAGACCTCTCCTTATCTCCCTCTAACCCTAACCCCTTCAGTAAAATTGTTAGAGTTTGCCACTTCCTGAAACTAGAGATTTGGTATTTACTTATCTCTGTACATGTGGTATCTCCACACACACACACACACACACACACACACACACACACACACCCATCTGACTCCTACTCTCAACCCTAGTAAAATGTCAATTTTTTGAGTGCAAGGATTTTTTTTTCCATCCCTAGCACCTGGTAATTTGAATGTTTGTTGAATTTAAAAGTTTGCTCTCTAGGCTTTGATGTTAAAAAAAGACTTTCAGTTTCTTAAGATTTAATAAACAGCTTAGAAGGCCCTGAGTATAGGAGCTACAGTTATCAATGACTTCATTTAAGATGACTTACCACAACCTCTTATGTGCTGACAGCCTGATTTTACGTGTCAAAATCAGTCACCAAAAAATACAGGCCATTATTTCTTTTATGTCTTATGGTAGCGTTAACCAATCAGTCTTCTTTCTCTTGAGAAATCTTTAGTCCAGTAGAAGAAAAACACAGCAAGGCTGGGGATGACTTATTTTGCCATTAGTGAGAAATGGTTTTTAGAAGATTTGGGGTTTGCCTGCAGGCTTAATCAGCTCCCCAAACTGCAAATATACTGATTATTAACAACAGGGTTTAATTTATATCAGGTAAGCTAAGAACTGTCCAGAACCAATACTGAATTTATGTTTCAATAAATTGGGTCCTCCTTATTGGTCTGGATTGTTTCAGTGATGGGAGTAGACCATATTCACTGAAGCATTGATCTAGAATTCAATTGTCTCTGAGCAACCTATAACTTAAATATGTATCTCTTAAGCCCTGGTTAGGTTAAGGCTTCTTGCATCCCCTCCTTTTCCTTCTGCCCACCCTCCCCCTCCCCCAATTTGGTCTCTACTTTATTTCCATAAAGTTTTAAAACCATAGTACTATACAGTACATACACAGTGTCCCCACTTATGTTCTCCTGCACCTAGTGTCTTTCTCCTAAAGATCTATACTAAGAATATCTTGAGTTTGTGAGTCTCTTCATTTTCTCAGTCTTTTGGAATACTGTGTGAGTGCTCTCACAATTTACCTAGCCCTGGCCTGACCAAATTTAGAAAAGCATGTTGAAATTGGAATCCAAAGAATCCATATTTGTGAAAACAGAATGTGATTGTAAATGTGTCTTGAATGACCAAACAGTACCATTTTCAACAACAGAAAGTAAATTTTCCAGGGGAAAAATCCTTGTTTTTTAATCTCTACTTTCTGCTCCGCATGACATGGTCTATTGGTCTCTGAGCCAGGGAAAGACACAACTATCTCCTAAAGTTAATCCCATCTGTGAAGTTTTCTCCTTTTGCAACCTTTGGCAAATCATTTAAATTGTCTGTTCCAGTTTCCGTTTTTATTGAATCAATGACTTACAAGATATTTGGTTTGGGGTGTATTCATGTTATATGGTTCTCAGAATAAACATTAAATAATCACATTACTGGATATTTTGTCACATAATATTGAACCTAAAGGCTACTAGTTATAGCCTCTTAGAAAAGAAAATTAATGTAACAGTACCAAAGTATCAGGGAATGATATAGATAAGTGTTTCACATTAATATAATTATTAATGACCACTTTCCCATATAAAATAGCATTTCCTTCATTTAAATATTTTTATGGATTTATAATCTCATTCATGTGGATAGTTTATCGACAAATAGAGATTACAACCCACCTATGCCTTCTCATGCATTTGTTTTTTTATTTTTGTTATATACTTCCACATATTCTTCATAGTGGATCTATTCAACATGTCAGAGGTTCTTCACCTAGGTCAAAAGAATTCAGCCTGAATACCATAATATTATATGCTAGGCACTGTGCTAAGTTTTGAATATATAAAGATAAAAGCATATGAGTCCTTACCCTCAAGAAGCTTACATTATGTAGGGGTAGTGGTGGACATATTTGTTGTTGCTGTTCATTCTTCATTTTCAAAGGGGACCAATGACACCAAAGGTGATGCCTTGACACATGCTCAAATTGGATTAAGTGAGACAGGGTTGTACAAAGCTGTTAGCTTCACTCTCTCTCTTCCACAGTCATTGAGGTCCAGTGGGAAGACAAAAGTCAAGATGACTGTATAACCCAGGATGCAGTGGATGACCTTGGTGTCTTCAATGTCTGACTAAGCTCTAAATGTTCCATAGCACCTGCTTCAGTTGCCTTCTGCCTGTTCTTCCAGGGGAAGTCTTCACATGCTTTGGATTACTCACTAAGGAGTATTGATTACCCTTAACCTGATTTAGCCATTCTGCCAAAATGATTTTACCAGGATGAGGCCACTGCACATCCTGCAGCTTCTTGGAGCCACAGGTGAGAGTTGGGTGCAGGTGGACACTGATGGAAAATGAGAAGCCCTGAAAAGGTCTTGGCAATCCCTGACATCAGAGGTGCTAATCCTCTCTGAATACCCCATACACCTTGGGGGATATACTAACACATATATGGATAAATCAATACAAAAAAGACATCAGTAAATATGAAGTATTGGATGGGGCATTATCAACTGGGGAAATCAGGAAATACTTTGTTTGGAAGGTGATCTATATCTTAAAATTCTTGCTGGGTATCAGGTCAGCACTGAGGCTGCTCTTCTATTATCCCTTGATTTCTCCATGTAAGTAGTTCACTAACTCAAAGGGTTCAGATTTAGAAGAAAGAAAAATAGTATACCATGAAGTAAAATGCTTCAGCCCAAGAGATATGGAAATAATGTAGGATGAAATTGTGAAGACACAAAAAGAAACGATTCCAACAAGGATTGAAAAAGAAGTATTGCCAGAGAGAGTGATATGGTCACCAACCAACTTAGATTTTAAAGAGAAACATGTAGAAGAGAGAGGTGAGGCTAGGTAACAAAAGATGAATATGTGGATAAAAGATGATCTTGTAAAAATAGTGATAGGAAAGCTAAAACTCATAATGAACTGAAGCTGGTAAAGGAAACTAAAAACAATGAAAAAGCTTCCCCCCCCCCGCCACTTCCTTAAAGCTATATTAGTTGAAAAGAGTGGATTAACTCCAGGATAAGATACTTTTTGGGGTGAATGGAATGGTCGTAACTGACAACAGAGAGAAAGCAGAGCTGCTTGATTTTTATTTTATTTACACTGGAAATGACAGAACAAAAACGACTCAAAAGGAGTCAAGACCCAATATATGTTGATAGATGTCCTTGATGAATTCGTTGCTTGGCCCACATAAGCAACATCCTCAGGTTCTGAAAGAAAAGGAACGTGTGAAGGATGAGCCACTGACAGTGACATATGAAAGACCAGAGTTAAGGGGAGAAGTAGTACAGGGCCGGAAAAGGTCACATGTTGGTCCATTTTTTTAATGGAAGAGAGCAGAATCTGAAAATTATAGGCCACTGAGCTTGACATCAATTCCTGGGAAAATTATATAATCAATCATTAAAGAGATGGTTGCTGAATATTGGGAAAGGGAAGCAGTAATTACAAAGAGCTGTCATTTCTTTCATCAAAAACAGGTTATGCCAGACGAACTTCATTTTTTTAGCAAGATTACTGAAATAGTAGATGAGGGGGATGCTATGGATACCTAGATTTTTAGAAAAGTTTTTATAAGTAACTTATGCTGTTATTATGGAGAAGATGGAGAGGAGTGGTTTAAATGACTACATAAGAAGATGAATTCAGAATCATTTCGATGACTGGACTCAGAGTAGTTATTAATCTCCACCAGGAGAACATTGGTTGAGTCTCATACAAAGTTTTCTGTAGATTCATCTTCTCTTACACTGCTTTTCACTGTTTTATGAGGCAGTCACTCAGAAACCTCCATCCTCCTTCTCTATAATGGTTCAGTGATTTAGTTGGTTTGAGGTCTTCCATAGCATACTCAAGGATCTGTGTTTGACTATGTGCTGTTTAATATTTTAGTCAAAAACTTGGATAAAAGCGTAGTTGCTATGCATATCAAATTGACAGATGGCACAAAGCCAGGAGGGAGGGTTAACATAATGGATGATATATCCATGTTCTAAAAGGAACTTGATAAGCTACAACATTGGTAGGAATATAATAAAATAAAGTTTAATAGGGATAAATGTATAGTGTTACACTTAGTTACAAAAAAATCAACTTCACAAGCATGAAATTGGGGTGCATTGATAGATGATAGTTGTTTTAAAAAAAAAGATCTGCAGGGTTTAGTAGACTACAAGCTCATCATGGATCAATAGTATGACATGGCAGCCAGAAAGATAATGTGATCTTGGGATGCATTAAGAGGGATATATAGCATCCAGGAATAGAAAAGGAAGCTCAACTCTACTTTACCATCGTTAAATCTCATCTGGAATAAGCTGTTCAATTCTGGGAATCGCATTTAAAGAAGGACGTTGATAAACTGGAGACTGTCCAGAAAAGGACAGCCAAGATGTTAAAGGGTTTTGAATCCATGACACAAAGACTGGTTGAAGAACCTGGGCAAGTTTAGCAAGGAGAAAAGAAAATTTAGGGGTGGGGAGTAAAGTATAATAGCTGTCTTCAAGAATTTAAAGATCTGTCATGTGAACAAGAGTTCAATTTTTTTTTTGGCCCTACTAGGCCAAAGCAGGAAAATGGGTAGAAGTTCATGCAGGGGCTAGATGACCACTCGTTGGGCATGTTAAATTGGGGATTCCTTTTTTATATGAGTTCAATTGGCTATTGAGGTTCCTTTCACCTCTTAATTTTGTGATTCTTTTTCTAGGCATATACATTAGCAGTGCTGCCTTTTATGATACTTCCTAGACACGTATTATTTGTGGTAATATGTTGCAGCCTGCTTTCACCCAAGAAGTACTTTCTTTTTGTTGTTGTTGTCATTGTCATTGTTTTTGTTTTTTGGCAGGGCAATTGGGGTTAAGTGATTTGCCCAAGGTCACACAGCTAGTATGTGTCAAGTGTCTGAGGCTGGTTTAGAACTCAGGTCTTCCTGACTCCAGGGCTGGTTCTCTACTCACTGTGCCACCTAGCTGCCTCTAAGAAGCACTTTCCATTGAACTTTGAGTCACCTTTAAGTGACTCATGAGCTACTGTGTCATGTGGAACAGTGTTAAGTATTATTTTCAATTCCTCAAACAGTACCTTTAGTATTGAGCTATTATGATTACATGTGTAATGTAATAAAAATATATTTCTATCTCAAAGAGGAATTGTTTGCTTCCTGAAATAGTGGGATTTTCCTCGGTGAAGGCCTTCAAGCAAAGGCTTAATGACTACTTATCATAGTTTTTGTAGAGGGAAATGTCATTCAGAGTAGACTAGGTAGTATCCAAGGTCCCTTTTAGCAATGAAATTCTGTGATTCTGATAGTTTTATTCCTGTTGATGGTCAAAATTGATCACTATCAAAATACTGGCAAGTCTGTTCCATCTCACATTTATTGGTTATTCTTATTTCCAGTGTCATTTAAAATATTCCTAGCAGGAGAACAAATCATGCAAAGCTTTCTGCAGACTTATCTTCTCTTCTATTGCTTTTCACTTTTCATTGGGCAGTCACTCATGCTCTTCCATTTTTCTATCCTCCTACTCTGTAACGTTTATCTTGTACTTTTAAGTTTTGTCTTCCTTTGCTTCCAAGTCATTTTACTTGGCAAATAAATTGAGTTTTTGTTGGATGAGATGGCTTCCGGATTCTTTTGGCCTTATTATTTTGGCAACTGCTTTAAACTTTTAAAATTTCTATGAAAAACAGTGATAATCAGAATCAATGTCTTTACACTTATTCATTTCCCTTATTTCAGAGCCAAGATTTTTTTAAAAGGTCATATTGGAAAGGCTGTCATTGGAATATCTTCTCATCTTTACCTTTTCTTTTACTTTAGCATTATTAAGAGCTTGGCTCCAACTTGTCAATGATCTGGCTATACAAAGATATTTGATTCTGAAATAACTACCACAGCAACAACCAGTCATTCTCCATTTGTTAAGGTACCATATTACTTTTCCTGTGATACTGTTCAGTGTTTATCATGTCTAGAGCCAAATCTCTTCTCAAAGTATTCATCGCAATCAGATGTGAAGCCTCTTTTTTATCTATAAGCTTTTGACTTCTTTCATTTTTTATTCAGAACCATATGTTCTACCACATTTTTCCATCCTTTGTTGAATGAAATCATTAAGTATTAAGATATATTTCCATAGTATATTCGATGTATACCTGGAAGAGACTTCAGAGAACACCTAGTAAATCCTCCTAATTTTACAGATGAAGAAATGGAGGGTCTTGTCATATTCTTCATAGAATTTTTCTACATCCTTATCTTCTGCAAAAGAAGCTTTCTTTACATCTTCTAATTTCACTTATAATCCTTATGTCAATATGTATATGGTTCATTTCCTCCAGTACTATATGAACTCACTGGACAGTAGGAAAAGACCTTGTCATAATTAAATTAATGATTATAGATGGTCTAAAAACAATGATTTTAACACCCTTTTCCCCTTTTTATGACCCTATCAAATAAATGAGACTGAATCTAATCAGTTTAAAATTTGGACTACATTATTTATACTACACTCTTCTCTTTTTTTAATTGCTTTTTTTTCAATTAACCATCATTTCTTTCCACCTCTTATCCCCCCCGAAATACAACCTCTTAACAAATACTGATAGTTAAGTAAAATATATTCTAGAAATAACAGCAAAAAGATGTCATATTCATCATAGAGGAATTGGAATGTTAAAGTAGGAAATCAAAAAATAATTGGAATTACAGGCAGGTTTGGCCTTACAATACAAAATTAAACATGGCAGAAACCAGTAGAGTTTTATCAAGATAACTTGCTGCTCGTAAGCAAACTCTTCTTTAACAACCCAAAAGGTGAGTCTACATGTTAACAAATAGTCAATACTGAAATCAGATTGGTTATATACTTTGCAACCAAAGGTGGAAAAACTCTATATGGTCAGTTAAAACAAGAGCTAGAGCTGACTATGTCTCAGATCATGAGCTTCTAATTACAAATTTAGACTTAAATTGAAGAAAATAGGGGAAATCGTGAGACTGTATTGATTTGACGTAAGTAACATCCCTCGTGAATATGAAGTAGAAGTGATGAATAGATTTAAGGGATTAAATCTAGTAGATAGAGTGTCTGAAGAACCATGGACACAGGTTCACAATTTTGTATAGGAGGCAGCTACAAAAAATATTTGAAAGTAAAAGAAGAGCAAGAAAGCAAAAGGGCTGTCTGCTGAGACCTTACAAATAGCCGAGGAAGGAAGAAAAGCAAAAGGAAAAGGAAAAAGAGAAAAGAGAAACTGAATGCAGAATTCTAGAAAACAGCAAGGAGAGATAAAACAATCTTAAATGAGCAATGCAAAGAAATAGAAGAAAATAATAGAATGGGAAAGACAAGAGCTCTCTTCAAGAAATTAGAGATACCAAGGGAATATTTCATGCAAAAATGGGCATGATAAAAAACAAAAATGGTAGGGATTTAACAGAAGTAGAAGAGATTAAGAAGAGATAGCAAGAATACACAGAAGAATTATACAAGAAAGATCTTAACATCACTGATAACCACAATGTTGTGGTGACTGATCTCTAGCCATCTTACCTAGAGAATGAAGTCAAGTGGACCTTAGGAAGCATTGCTAACAATAAGGCTAGTGATAGAATTCTAATTGGGCTATTTAAAATCCTAAAAGAGGATGCTGTTAAAGTGCTGCACTCAATATGCCAGAAAATTTGGAAAACTCAACAGTGGCCACTGGATTGGAAAAGATTAGCTATGTCCCAATCATAAAGATGGGCAATGCCAAAGAATGTTCAAATTACTGAACGATTGTGCTCATTTCACATGGCAGTAAGGTTATGTTTAAGATTCTGCAAGCTAGGTTTCAGCAATATGTAAACCAGGAATTACCAGAAGAGCAGGCTGATTTCAAAGAGGCAGACATCAAATTACTAATATTGGTTAGATTGTGGAGAAAGCAAGGGAATCCCAGAAAAACCTCTACTTCTGTTTCATTGGTCACACTACAGCCTTTGGCTGTGTGGATCCCAAAAAAATGTAGCAAGTCCTCAAAGAGATAGGAGTGTTAGGGTGGCTACTTCACCTGGCACATAGTAGGTGTTTAATAAATGTTTATTGAACTCAACTGAATTGAATTAAAGATGCTTGCCTAATGTAGTTACTGTGGGACAAAGTAATGCTCAGCTGTAACCACTACGGTTAAAAAGGAAAGACAGTATGGTCATAGTGGAAAGAAGCCTAGATTCAACTCAGACTACCTGAGTTGAAATTCCAACTTTATGTGACCTTGGGCAATTAACTTTAATCTCCCTGGGCCTCAGTTTCCTCATCTATAAAATGAGAGGATCAGATTAGATAGCTTCTGAGATATCTACTTGGTAATATTATGATCTTATGAATAAAACCTACTCAAATGAGATGGTTTCATTTCTAATGTCATATGTTAATTTTTTGTCCCAAATTATGCTTGAACAAAAAAGTAAAAGGGAAAGCTAAACATGTCAAATGTATCTTAAAACTGGAGATCTTTTTGCTCTGATAACACCATTTTGAGTCATCTAAATTCATAACCATTATCAGTTAAGTGAACACCAACACCACTGCCAAATCTTGGAAAGATATTCAGATTTTTTTCCCTCTCATTCTGAAGGTTATCTCCCTGGTCGCTCAGGAAACCAGGTGACAACCATTTCCCATGATGCTCTATGTGCTGTCAAGCTGTCCATCAAGCTGTCACCTGACCCATCGGTCCCGTGGTTCTTTAAGACTTCTCTTATGATAAATTGAAAAGCACTATTATCTGCCTGTTGTGACGGGGACCTGTTTAGGCTTTGATAAGATATCACTAGTCCCAGGTGAGAGACGGCTGACAGCGCATCAAGAAAAGACAACAGGCAGCAACATCGACCATGAGAGTGAGCACCAGGTTGACAAACATCTGTTGTGGTTACTAAGCCGTCTTCATTGCGTTTCAGTTTCAGACTTATCCTGAGTCTGGGCAAGAAGAGAAATTTTACTTTTATAGCTAGCAGATCAGAGCTAGTACTTTTTTTCATGTCAAAGGGAAGAAAGTCCTTAGAACTGAAAAGATACCAGGATCACCTCGGGGATTTAGGTGGACACATTTTCTGCCCTGTGTCTAAGTGATGCCGTATGTCTGAATGATGACATCATTCAATTCTTTAAGAATCTCAGATCAAAGAATGACACTTTGCAACAAAATAGAAAATGTCCGATTTTTTTCTGTGACTAGTATTAATAAAGAATCAATTATATATTTTTATGAAAGTATGAAGGTATCAATGCTCGAAAATTAGTTCAGTGGTAGAGTTAGTCTACATTTGCTGTCCTATTTAATTTATTTTAAAATTAACAGTGGCATTAAGATTTGATATTAGATAAGGTTTATGAGTTGGAATTCACAGCTTTCATATTTAATTGCTGTGAATTATGCTAATGTCAAACCAAAGGCTTTGACCTCTGTATAAGGAGGAAGAATGGGAGGGAGAGGCTTTGCTAGTCAAGGGATCAATGGACCAGTCAATATTTGGAGAAAGAAAGCTATTTCAAAAAGAGAGGGGAGAGGCTGTGAGAGGGAAAAGATTGCTCTGTAAGCAAGGTAGCTGGGGGTGGTGGTGGGGGAGTTGTTTCAAGGTTTTATCTTGTAAAAGACAGAGTGAAAAGTTTGAAATTGGAATGAACTTCTCCAGACTCAGTTATTCAAAAGCAGGATCACTGGAAGCATAGCAATTTAGTAGTGGTGAATTCCTGGATACTTAAATGCATTAGCATCTCATTGTATTTTTTATTTTGGGGGATTCTGTTTATTTTTAAAGGAATTTATAAGGAATATTATACTTCCTACTTAGGTAATTTGATGATTTCATTTCCTGTGATTTGCCTGTCTTGTGTATTCAAGGATGTCCTTCATGTTACAGGTTTCTTCTCTTTCTCTGTGGCTTTACATCCTTGATTCCTGTCATCTTGAGAACACCTGAACTTGGAGCTCACTTAGGGAAAATAGTCTGTTGTTATTTATTATGGTTTCCAGCTGAATAAAGGTGGTGGAGTTGGTTGCTAACATCACCACCTTGTGTACAAACATTTTTTTGCATGTACTTTCTTAATGTCATTAGGGAGTATTGTAATTTTATTATATAGTGATGTCGTACCTCGATTACAGAGAACATTTAAATAATTTTGTAATTCAAAAGCAGGGGGTAAAAAAATCCTAGCCAATTCAAACCATGATTTATTTTTAGACCTTTGTAATTGGTTCACCACATAATATTCTCTTGAACTCTGATGAAAAGAAAGATGCCCACATCACTGAATAATATTGAAGAAATGGCACAGGAATTCAGAGACATTAATAAAAATAAATGAGGATTCTCAGATCATTTATGCAAACAACCCAGGGCCAAAGCCTCTTTCCTGGTTCTTGGGTCTGGTTCCTTGTTCCTGAATCTCTGACTCTCCAATACATTTTTTCCATTCCAGGACATTCTCTCCCCTAATTCAGTATGCCAATATTGGGAATTTATAACCCATTGGAAAACTGAGACTTAAGCAATCTTCCTTAGTGATAAATGAAGCTTAAGTCATTTGTAATCTTTCATTGCCTTTTGAAGAGATCAAGTAAATTTGGATCCAGACAAGAAGAATGGTGGCACAATGGAAAGGACTGATATTTAATCGAACTCTTCAGAGCACCAAAAGAAAACAAACTAACAACCATATATATCACAGAGAAAATTAACAAGCAGCACCTTTGACTTGTTATGAGCCTGCTTTCATATACTCTCAGCAATTGAGCTCATCCTCAGGCAAATTATGGGATTAAGTAGATAAATAAGAACCATAACAACTTTCACATAAATAAATCAAAATTGATCATGCCAGAAGATATTTTAAAAAAGAAACTAAGGGAAAGAAAAGTGAATAAATACAAGTCAGGGTTGCTTATTTGTTTTAAGGGAGTGGCTCTGAAAACATCAGATATGTCACACAACATTAATCTGTACATTGTCAAATTCAGGTTCACTGTAACAGCCTAATAGAACCTGTGATATAGTGTCTGGTACTGTTTGCTTTGCTTCTAGTACTTATTTAGGCTTCCATTCTTCTAATGATAAAAAGGCAAATCAATCTTGAATGAGACGCTGGATTGGCCTACTATGGCATTTATTGGTAAATATACTTTGATAGAGAGGTGATGTGTATACTCATATTTCTGAATGCCCAAAATAAGTAATAGAGTCATTGGAAGAGACAATTTAATACACCCATTTATATTCTTGAAAATATCACAGTAGAATTATAAACTGTTGCCAAATACACAGATATCTTAATGAAAAATAACTTTCAGATCTGACCTAGGGTGGTCTCTGAACCCATTGTGTATGGCTAATTTAGGTCATTCAGCTGTAATTCATAGGACCATGGGATCAGAGAATTGGAAAGGCCCAACTCTAAAAATAATTTCTGGTTAGGCATACATGACTATTTGGAGATGGGTTGCTGAAGGGAAGAAATTTTCTTAAGATGATTTTCCAAGAATTTCCATCATGAGTTTTGGTGTTTCAAAATCTTGGAATGTTGGTATTGAATGGCTGTGCAGGAGCATTGTACTTATGGAGAAAACATCCTGCTCTGAAAAGCAAAATCTCCTGGGTGAGGTTATTTTTAATCTCAGATTTCATAGTAAGGAGCTGACTCAGTGCCATGCTGACTTCACAGAACTGGAATGTGTTTCAAATTGAAAGGGAAATGACCAATGTATTATTTCACTTTTTAGATTACTTACTTAAAACCAATGACAGACTATCTCTAAAATGCTATATGATCCAGATCTGATCAGGAAGACACATGTCTATCTGAAAATTCATTATGGTGATTTTTTTTTTCTGCTGGTAGACACTAGAAATTACAGAAACAAAACATACAGCCAAACTTGTCAAAAGTTACTCATCATTCTATGCACTGTATTTATAGATAGATATCAATATTTAAGCTAAAATCATGTGTGTAACAATGAAGGATACATGTGTCAACAAATTCAGACACCCATTTTATTTCCTTTGACCTTATAACAAAATCCTTGCACCCCCCCCCAACTCCCATTCTTTCATATAATGAGTAGATATAAATAAGCAGTCCAATCTAGCTCCGGGATGTGATGAGGTTGTCAGTGTACACCGGAGGATTAATTTATTCTTATGCTTTG